>NW_028255526.1:0-64930 GCF_964263255.1 Lissotriton vulgaris | reverse complement strand
ATCATCAGTGTTAGAGCTAAAATTAGCATGTTTAAAGTGATTTTCATGCTTCCAGGGGCTCGGGAAGTTAATTAAATACCATTTGGAGGCATTTAATGTTCGAGCAAAAACGGCTGATTTTCGACAAAAGAGATAACACCCCCCATTACGTCATGCTTCAGAAATGTGGAAAATGGTCCGTTTTCAATGTTTTATTTTTGAACGTCAGTTCACATTTGTAGGTGGATCATCAGTGTTAGAGCTAAAATTAGCATGTTTAAAGTGATTTTCATGCTTCCAGGGGCTCGGGAAGTTAATTAAATACCATTTGGAGGCATTTAATGTTCGAGCAAAAACGGCTGATTTTCGACAAAAGAGATAACACCCCCCCATTACGTCATGCTTCAGAAATGTGGAAAATGGTCCGTTTTCAAATGTTTTATTTTTGAACGTCAGTTCACATTTGTAGGTGGATCATCAGTGTTAGAGCTAAAATTAGCATGTTTAAAGTGATTTTCATGCTTCCAGGGGCTCGGGAAGTTAATTAAATACCATTTGGAGGCATTTAATGTTCGAGCAAAAACGGCTGATTTTCGACAAAAGAGATAACACCCCCCCATTACGTCATGCTTCAGAAATGTGGAAAATGGTCCGTTTTCAAATGTTTTATTTTTGAACGTCAGTTCACATTTGTAGGTGGATCATCAGTGTTAGAGCTAAAATTAGCATGTTTAAAGTGATTTTCATGCTTCCAGGGGCTCGGGAAGTTAATTAAATACCATTTGGAGGCATTTAATGTTCGAGCAAAAACGGCTGATTTTCGACAAAAGAGATAACACCCCCCCATTACGTCATGCTTCAGAAATGTGGAAAATGGTCCGTTTTCAAATCTTTTATTTTTGAACGTCAGTTCACATTTGTAGGTGGATCATCAGTGTTAGAGCTAAAATTAGCATGTTTAAAGTGATTTTCATGCTTCCAGGGGCTCGGGAAGTTAATTAAATACCATTTGGAGGCATTTAATGTTCGAGCAAAAACGGCTGATTTTCGACAAAAGAGATAACACCCCCCCATTACGTCATGCTTCAGAAATGTGGAAAATGGTCCGTTTTCAAATGTTTTATTTTTGAACGTCAGTTCACATTTGTAGGTGGATCATCAGTGTTAGAGCTAAAATTAGCATGTTTAAAGTGATTTTCATGCTTCCAGGGGCTCGGGAAGTTAATTAAATACCATTTGGAGGCATTTAATGTTCGAGCAAAAACGGCTGATTTTCGACAAAAGAGATAACACCCCCCCATTACGTCATGCTTCAGAAATGTGGAAAATGGTCCGTTTTCAAATGTTTTATTTTTGAACGTCAGTTCACATTTGTAGGTGGATCATCAGTGTTAGAGCTAAAATTAGCATGTTTAAAGTGATTTTCATGCTTCCAGGGGCCCAAAACACAAGATTTATGGAATGGTTAAAAGTGCATGAAAATGGCCAATTTACTCACTCTGAGTTCTCAAAAAGGGTTTCTTCACCCCGGGAAGTTAATTAAATACCATTTGGAGGCATTTAATGTTCGAGCAAAATCGGCTGATTTTCGACAAAAGAGATAACACCCCCCCATTACGTCATGCTTCAGAAATGTGGAAAATGGTCCGTTTTCAAATGTTTTATTTTTGAACGTCAGTTCACATTTGTAGGTGGATCATCAGTGTTAGAGCTAAAATTAGCATGTTTAAAGTGATTTTCATGCTTCCAGGGGCCCAAAACACAAGATTTATGGAATGGTTAAAAGTGCATGAAAATGGCCAATTTACTCACTCTGAGTTCTCAAAAAGGGTTTCTTCACCCCGGGAAGTTAATTAAATACCATTTGGAGGCATTTAATGTTCGAGCAAAAACGGCTGATTTTCGACAAAAGAGATAACACCCCCCCATTACGTCATGCTTCAGAAATGTGGAAAATGGTCCGTTTTCAAATGTTTTATTTTTGAACGTCAGTTCACATTTGTAGGTGGATCATCAGTGTTAGAGCTAAAATTAGCATGTTTAAAGTGATTTTCATGCTTCCAGGGGCTCGGGAAGTTAATTAAATACCATTTGGAGGCATTTAATGTTCGAGCAAAAACGGCTGATTTTCGACAAAAGAGATAACACCCCCCCATTACGTCATGCTTCAGAAATGTGGAAAATGGTCCGTTTTCAAATGTTTTATTTTTGAACGTCAGTTCACATTTGTAGGTGGATCATCAGTGTTAGAGCTAAAATTAGCATGTTTAAAGTGATTTTCATGCTTCCAGGGGCTCGGGAAGTTAATTAAATACCATTTGGAGGCATTTAATGTTCGAGCAAAAACGGCTGATTTTCGACAAAAGAGATAACACCCCCCCATTACGTCATGCTTCAGAAATGTGGAAAATGGTCCGTTTTCAAATGTTTTATTTTTGAACGTCAGTTCACATTTGTAGGTGGATCATCAGTGTTAGAGCTAAAATTAGCATGTTTAAAGTGATTTTCATGCTTCCAGGGGCTCGGGAAGTTAATTAAATACCATTTGGAGGCATTTAATGTTCGAGCAAAAACGGCAGATTTTCGACAAAAGAGATAACACCCCCCCATTACGTCATGCTTCAGAAATGTGGAAAATGGTCCGTTTTCAAATGTTTTATTTTTGAACGTCAGTTCACATTTGTAGGTGGATCATCAGTGTTAGAGCTAAAATTAGCATGTTTAAAGTGATTTTCATGCTTCTAGGGGCTCGGGAAGTTAATTAAATACCATTTGGAGGCATTTAATGTTCGAGCAAAAACGGCTGATTTTCGACAAAAGAGATAACACCCCCCCATTACGTCATGCTTCAGAAATGTGGAAAATGGTCCGTTTTCAAATGTTTTATTTTTGAACGTCAGTTCACATTTGTAGGTGGATCATCAGTGTTAGAGCTAAAATTAGCATGTTTAAAGTGATTTTCATGCTTCCAGGGGCTCGGGAAGTTAATTAAATACCATTTGGAGGCATTTAATGTTCGAGCAAAAACGGCTGATTTTCGACAAAAGAGATAACACCCCCCCATTACGTCATGCTTCAGAAATGTGGAAAATGGTCCGTTTTCAAATGTTTTATTTTTGAACGTCAGTTCACATTTGTAGGTGGATCATCAGTGTTAGAGCTAAAATTAGCATGTTTAAAGTGATTTTCATGCTTCTAGGGGCTCGGGAAGTTAATTAAATACCATTTGGAGGCATTTAATGTTCGAGCAAAAACGGCTGATTTTCGACAAAAGAGATAACACCCCCCCATTACGTCATGCTTCAGAAATGTGGAAAATGGTCCGTTTTCAAATGTTTTATTTTTGAACGTCAGTTCACATTTGTAGGTGGATCATCAGTGTTAGAGCTAAAATTAGCATGTTTAAAGTGATTTTCATGCTTCCAGGGGCTCGGGAAGTTAATTAAATACCATTTGGAGGCATTTAATGTTCGAGCAAAAACGGCTGATTTTCGACAAAAGAGATAACACCCCCCCATTACGTCATGCTTCAGAAATGTGGAAAATGGTCCGTTTTCAAATGTTTTATTTTTGAACGTCAGTTCACATTTGTAGGTGGATCATCAGTGTTAGAGCTAAAATTAGCATGTTTAAAGTGATTTTCATGCTTCCAGGGGCCCAAAACACAAGATTTATGGAATGGTTAAAAGTGCATGAAAATGGCCAATTTACTCACTCTGAGTTCTCAAAAAGGGTTTCTTCACCCCGGGAAGTTAATTAAATACCATTTGGAGGCATTTAATGTTCGAGCAAAAATGGCTGATTTTCGACAAAAGAGATAACACCCCCCCATTACGTCATGCTTCAGAAATGTGGAAAATGGTCCGTTTTCAAATGTTTTATTTTTGAACGTCAGTTCACATTTGTAGGTGGATCATCAGTGTTAGAGCTAAAATTAGCATGTTTAAAGTGATTTTCATGCTTCCAGGGGCTCGGGAAGTTAATTAAATACCATTTGGAGGCATTTAATGTTCGAGCAAAAACGGCTGATTTTCGACAAAAGAGATAACACCCCCCCATTACGTCATGCTTCAGAAATGTGGAAAATGGTCCGTTTTCAAATGTTTTATTTTTGAACGTCAGTTCACATTTGTAGGTGGATCATCAGTGTTAGAGCTAAAATTAGCATGTTTAAAGTGATTTTCATGCTTCCAGGGGCTCGGGAAGTTAATTAAATACCATTTGGAGGCATTTAATGTTCGAGCAAAAACGGCTGATTTTCGACAAAAGAGATAACACCCCCCCATTACGTCATGCTTCAGAAATGTGGAAAATGGTCCGTTTTCAAATCTTTTATTTTTGAACGTCAGTTCACATTTGTAGGTGGATCATCAGTGTTAGAGCTAAAATTAGCATGTTTAAAGTGATTTTCATGCTTCCAGGGGCTCGGGAAGTTAATTAAATACCATTTGGAGGCATTTAATGTTCGAGCAAAAACGGCTGATTTTCGACAAAAGAGATAACACCCCCCCATTACGTCATGCTTCAGAAATGTGGAAAATGGTCCGTTTTCAAATGTTTTATTTTTGAACGTCAGTTCACATTTGTAGGTGGATCATCAGTGTTAGAGCTAAAATTAGCATGTTTAAAGTGATTTTCATGCTTCCAGGGGCTCGGGAAGTTAATTAAATACCATTTGGAGGCATTTAATGTTCGAGCAAAAACGGCTGATTTTCGACAAAAGAGATAACACCCCCCCATTACGTCATGCTTCAGAAATGTGGAAAATGGTCCGTTTTCAAATGTTTTATTTTTGAACGTCAGTTCACATTTGTAGGTGGATCATCAGTGTTAGAGCTAAAATTAGCATGTTTAAAGTGATTTTCATGCTTCTAGGGGCTCGGGAAGTTAATTAAATACCATTTGGAGGCATTTAATGTTCGAGCAAAAACGGCTGATTTTCGACAAAAGAGATAACACCCCCCCATTACGTCATGCTTCAGAAATGTGGAAAATGGTCCGTTTTCAAATGTTTTATTTTTGAACGTCAGTTCACATTTGTAGGTGGATCATCAGTGTTAGAGCTAAAATTAGCATGTTTAAAGTGATTTTCATGCTTCCAGGGGCTCGGGAAGTTAATTAAATACCATTTGGAGGCATTTAATGTTCGAGCAAAAACGGCTGATTTTCGACAAAAGAGATAACACCCCCCCATTACGTCATGCTTCAGAAATGTGGAAAATGGTCCGTTTTTCAAATGTTTTATTATTGAACGTCAGTTCACATTTGTAGGTGGATCATCAGTGTTAGAGCTAAAATTAGCATGTTTAAAGTGATTTTCATGCTTCCAGGGGCCCAAAACACAAGATTTATGGAATGGTTAAAAGTGCATGAAAATGGCCAATTTACTCACTCTGAGTTCTCAAAAAGGGTTTCTTCACCCCGGGAAGTTAATTAAATACCATTTGGAGGCATTTAATGTTCGAGCAAAAACGGCTGATTTTCGACAAAAGAGATAACACCCCCCCATTACGTCATGCTTCAGAAATGTGGAAAATGGTCCGTTTTCAAATGTTTTATTTTTGAACGTCAGTTCACATTTGTAGGTGGATCATCAGTGTTAGAGCTAAAATTAGCATGTTTAAAGTGATTTTCATGCTTCCAGGGGCTCGGGAAGTTAATTAAATACCATTTGGAGGCATTTAATGTTCGAGCAAAAACGGCTGATTTTCGACAAAAGAGATAACACCCCCCCATTACGTCATGCTTCAGAAATGTGGAAAATGGTCCGTTTTCAAATCTTTTATTTTTGAACGTCAGTTCACATTTGTAGGTGGATCATCAGTGTTAGAGCTAAAATTAGCATGTTTAAAGTGATTTTCATGCTTCCAGGGGCTCGGGAAGTTAATTAAATACCATTTGGAGGCATTTAATGTTCGAGCAAAAACGGCTGCTTTTCGACAAAAGAGATAACACCCCCCCATTACGTCATGCTTCAGAAATGTGGAAAATGGTCCGTTTTCAAATGTTTTATTTTTGAACGTCAGTTCACATTTGTAGGTGGATCATCAGTGTTAGAGCTAAAATTAGCATGTTTAAAGTGATTTTCATGCTTCCAGGGGCTCGGGAAGTTAATTAAATACCATTTGGAGGCATTTAATGTTCGAGCAAAAACGGCTGATTTTCGACAAAAGAGATAACACCCCCCCATTACGTCATGCTTCAGAAATGTGGAAAATGGTCCGTTTTCAAATGTTTTATTTTTGAACGTCAGTTCACATTTGTAGGTGGATCATCAGTGTTAGAGCTCAAATTAGCATGTTTAAAGTGATTTTCATGCTTCCAGGGGCCCAAAACACAAGATTTATGGAATGGTTAAAAGTGCATGAAAATGGCCAATTTACTCACTCTGAGTTCTCAAAAAGGGTTTCTTCACCCCGGGAAGTTAATTAAATACCATTTGGAGGCATTTAATGTTCGAGCAAAAACGGCTGATTTTCGACAAAAGAGATAACACCCCCCCATTACGTCATGCTTCAGAAATGTGGAAAATGGTCCGTTTTCAAATGTTTTATTTTTGAACGTCAGTTCACATTTGTAGGTGGATCATCAGTGTTAGAGCTAAAATTAGCATGTTTAAAGTGATTTTCATGCTTCCAGGGGCCCAAAACACAAGATTTATGGAATGGTTAAAAGTGCATGAAAATGGCCAATTTACTCACTTTGAGTTCTCAAAAAGGGTTTCTTCACCCCGGGAAGTTAATTAAATACCATTTGGAGGCATTTAATGTTCGAGCAAAAACGGCTGATTTTCGACAAAAGAGATAACACCCCCCCATTACGTCATGCTTCAGAAATGTGGAAAATGGTCCGTTTTCAAATGTTTTATTTTTGAACGTCAGTTCACATTTGTAGGTGGATCATCAGTGTTAGAGCTAAAATTAGCATGTTTAAAGTGATTTTCATGCTTCCAGGGGCTCGGGAAGTTAATTAAATACCATTTGGAGGCATTTAATGTTCGAGCAAAAACGGCTGATTTTCGACAAAAGAGATAACACCCCCCCCATTACGTCATGCTTCAGAAATGTGGAAAATGGTCCGTTTTCAAATGTTTTATTTTTGAACGTCAGTTCACATTTGTAGGTGGATCATCAGTGTTAGAGCTAAAATTAGCATGTTTAAAGTGATTTTCATGCTTCCAGGGGCTCGGGAAGTTAATTAAATACCATTTGGAGGCATTTAATGTTCGAGCAAAAACGGCTGATTTTCGACAAAAGAGATAACACCCCCCCATTACGTCATGCTTCAGAAATGTGGAAAATGGTCCGTTTTCAAATGTTTTATTTTTGAACGTCAGTTCACATTTGTAGGTGGATCATCAGTGTTAGAGCTAAAATTAGCATGTTTAAAGTGATTTTCATGCTTCTAGGGGCTCGGGAAGTTAATTAAATACCATTTGGAGGCATTTAATGTTCGAGCAAAAACGGCTGATTTTCGACAAAAGAGATAACACCCCCCCATTACGTCATGCTTCAGAAATGTGGAAAATGGTCCGTTTTCAAATGTTTTATTTTTGAACGTCAGTTCACATTTGTAGGTGGATCATCAGTGTTAGAGCTAAAATTAGCATGTTTAAAGTGATTTTCATGCTTCCAGGGGCTCGGGAAGTTAATTAAATACCATTTGGAGGCATTTAATGTTCGAGCAAAAACGGCTGATTTTCGACAAAAGAGATAACACCCCCCCATTACGTCATGCTTCAGAAATGTGGAAAATGGTCCGTTTTCAAATGTTTTATTTTTGAACGTCAGTTCACATTTGTAGGTGGATCATCAGTGTTAGAGCTAAAATTAGCATGTTTAAAGTGATTTTCATGCTTCCAGGGGCCCAAAACACAAGATTTATGGAATGGTTAAAAGTGCATGAAAATGGCCAATTTACTCACTCTGAGTTCTCAAAAAGGGTTTCTTCACCCCGGGAAGTTAATTAAATACCATTTGGAGGCATTTAATGTTCGAGCAAAAACGGCTGATTTTCGACAAAAGAGATAACACCCCCCCATTACGTCATGCTTCAGAAATGTGGAAAATGGTCCGTTTTCAAATGTTTTATTTTTGAACGTCAGTTCACATTTGTAGGTGGATCATCAGTGTTAGAGCTAAAATTAGCATGTTTAAAGTGATTTTCATGCTTCCAGGGGCTCGGGAAGTTAATTAAATACCATTTGGAGGCATTTAATGTTCGAGCAAAAACGGCTGATTTTCGACAAAAGAGATAACACCCCCCCATTACGTCATGCTTCAGAAATGTGGAAAATGGTCCGTTTTCAAATGTTTTATTTTTGAACGTCAGTTCACATTTGTAGGTGGATCATCAGTGTTAGAGCTAAAATTAGCATGTTTAAAGTGATTTTCATGCTTCCAGGGGCTCGGGAAGTTAATTAAATACCATTTGGAGGCATTTAATGTTCGAGCAAAAACGGCTGATTTTCGACAAAAGAGATAACACCCCCCCATTACGTCATGCTTCAGAAATGTGGAAAATGGTCCGTTTTCAAATGTTTTATTTTTGAACGTCAGTTCACATTTGTAGGTGGATCATCAGTGTTAGAGCTAAAATTAGCATGTTTAAAGTGATTTTCATGCTTCCAGGGGCTCGGGAAGTTAATTAAATACCATTTGGAGGCATTTAATGTTCGAGCAAAAACGGCTGATTTTCGACAAAAGAGATAACACCCCCCCATTACGTCATGCTTCAGAAATGTGGAAAATGGTCCGTTTTCAAATGTTTTATTTTTGAACGTCAGTTCACATTTGTAGGTGGATCATCAGTGTTAGAGCTAAAATTAGCATGTTTAAAGTGATTTTCATGCTTCCAGGGGCTCGGGAAGTTAATTAAATACCATTTGGAGGCATTTAATGTTCGAGCAAAAACGGCTGATTTTCGACAAAAGAGATAACACCCCCCCATTACGTCATGCTTCAGAAATGTGGAAAATGGTCCGTTTTCAAATCTTTTATTTTTGAACGTCAGTTCACATTTGTAGGTGGATCATCAGTGTTAGAGCTAAAATTAGCATGTTTAAAGTGATTTTCATGCTTCCAGGGGCTCGGGAAGTTAATTAAATACCATTTGGAGGCATTTAATGTTCGAGCAAAAACGGCTGATTTTCGACAAAAGAGATAACACCCCCCCATTACGTCATGCTTCAGAAATGTGGAAAATGGTCCGTTTTCAAATCTTTTATTTTTGAACGTCAGTTCACATTTGTAGGTGGATCATCAGTGTTAGAGCTAAAATTAGCATGTTTAAAGTGATTTTCATGCTTCCAGGGGCTCGGGAAGTTAATTAAATACCATTTGGAGGCATTTAATGTTCGAGCAAAAACGGCTGATTTTCGACAAAAGAGATAACACCCCCCCATTACGTCATGCTTCAGAAATGTGGAAAATGGTCCGTTTTCAAATGTTTTATTTTTGAACGTCAGTTCACATTTGTAGGTGGATCATCAGTGTTAGAGCTAAAATTAGCATGTTTAAAGTGATTTTCATGCTTCCAGGGGCTCGGGAAGTTAATTAAATACCATTTGGAGGCATTTAATGTTCGAGCAAAAACGGCTGATTTTCGACAAAAGAGATAACACCCCCCCATTACGTCATGCTTCAGAAATGTGGAAAATGGTCCGTTTTCAAATGTTTTATTTTTGAACGTCAGTTCACATTTGTAGGTGGATCATCAGTGTTAGAGCTAAAATTAGCATGTTTAAAGTGATTTTCATGCTTCCAGGGGCCCAAAACACAAGATTTATGGAATGGTTAAAAGTGCATGAAAATGGCCAATTTACTCACTCTGAGTTCTCAAAAAGGGTTTCTTCACCCCGGGAAGTTAATTAAATACCATTTGGAGGCATTTAATGTTCGAGCAAAAACGGCTGATTTTCGACAAAAGAGATAACACCCCCCCATTACGTCATGCTTCAGAAATGTGGAAAATGGTCCGTTTTCAAATGTTTTATTTTTGAACGTCAGTTCACATTTGTAGGTGGATCATCAGTGTTAGAGCTAAAATTAGCATGTTTAAAGTGATTTTCATGCTTCCAGGGGCTCGGGAAGTTAATTAAATACCATTTGGAGGCATTTAATGTTCGAGCAAAAACGGCTGATTTTCGACAAAAGAGATAACACCCCCCCATTACGTCATGCTTCAGAAATGTGGAAAATGGTCCGTTTTCAAATGTTTTATTTTTGAACGTCAGTTCACATTTGTAGGTGGATCATCAGTGTTAGAGCTAAAATTAGCATGTTTAAAGTGATTTTCATGCTTCCAGGGGCTCGGGAAGTTAATTAAATACCATTTGGAGGCATTTAATGTTCGAGCAAAAACGGCTGATTTTCGACAAAAGAGATAACACCCCCCCATTACGTCATGCTTCAGAAATGTGGAAAATGGTCCGTTTTCAAATGTTTTATTTTTGAACGTCAGTTCACATTTGTAGGTGGATCATCAGTGTTAGAGCTAAAATTAGCATGTTTAAAGTGATTTTCATGCTTCCAGGGGCTCGGGAAGTTAATTAAATACCATTTGGAGGCATTTAATGTTCGAGCAAAAACGGCTGATTTTCGACAAAAGAGATAACACCCCCCCATTACGTCATGCTTCAGAAATGTGGAAAATGGTCCGTTTTCAAATGTTTTATTTTTGAACGTCAGTTCACATTTGTAGGTGGATCATCAGTGTTAGAGCTAAAATTAGCATGTTTAAAGTGATTTTCATGCTTCTAGGGGCTCGGGAAGTTAATTAAATACCATTTGGAGGCATTTAATGTTCGAGCAAAAACTGCTGATTTTCAACAAAAGAGATAACACCCCCCATTACGTCATGCTTCAGAAATGTGGAAAATGGTCCGTTTTCAAATGTTTTATTTTTGAACGTCAGTTCACATTTGTAGGTGGATCATCAGTGTTAGAGCTAAAATTAGCATGTTTAAAGTGATTTTCATGCTTCCAGGGGCTCGGGAAGTTAATTAAATACCATTTGGAGGCATTTAATGTTCGAGCAAAAACGGCTGATTTTCGACAAAAGAGATAACACCCCCCCATTACGTCATGCTTCAGAAATGTGGAAAATGGTCCGTTTTCAAATGTTTTATTTTTGAACGTCAGTTCACATTTGTAGGTGGATCATCAGTGTTAGAGCTAAAATTAGCATGTTTAAAGTGATTTTCATGCTTCCAGGGGCCCAAAACACAAGATTTATGGAATGGTTAAAAGTGCATGAAAATGGCCAATTTACTCACTCTGAGTTCTCAAAAAGGGTTTCTTCACCCCGGGAAGTTAATTAAATACCATTTGGAGGCATTTAATGTTCGAGCAAAAACGGCTGATTTTCGACAAAAGAGATAACACCCCCCCATTACGTCATGCTTCAGAAATGTGGAAAATGGTCCGTTTTCAAATGTTTTATTTTTGAACGTCAGTTCACATTTGTAGGTGGATCATCAGTGTTAGAGCTAAAATTAGCATGTTTAAAGTGATTTTCATGCTTCCAGGGGCTCGGGAAGTTAATTAAATACCATTTGGAGGCATTTAATGTTCGAGCAAAAACGGCTGATTTTCGACAAAAGAGATAACACCCCCCCATTACGTCATGCTTCAGAAATGTGGAAAATGGTCCGTTTTCAAATGTTTTATTTTTGAACGTCAGTTCACATTTGTAGGTGGATCATCAGTGTTAGAGCTAAAATTAGCATGTTTAAAGTGATTTTCATGCTTCCAGGGGCTCGGGAAGTTAATTAAATACCATTTGGAGGCATTTAATGTTCGAGCAAAAACGGCTGATTTTCGACAAAAGAGATAACACCCCCCCATTACGTCATGCTTCAGAAATGTGGAAAATGGTCCGTTTTCAAATGTTTTATTTTTGAACGTCAGTTCACATTTGTAGGTGGATCATCAGTGTTAGAGCTAAAATTAGCATGTTTAAAGTGATTTTCATGCTTCCAGGGGCCCAAAACACAAGATTTATGGAATGGTTAAAAGTGCATGAAAATGGCCAATTTACTAACTCTGAGTTCTCAAAAAGGGTTTCTTCACCCCGGGAAGTTAATTAAATACCATTTGGAGGCATTTAATGTTCGAGCAAAAACGGCTGATTTTCGACAAAAGAGATAACACCCCCCCATTACGTCATGCTTCAGAAATGTGGAAAATGGTCCGTTTTCAAATGTTTTATTTTTGAACGTCAGTTCACATTTGTAGGTGGATCATCAGTGTTAGAGCTAAAATTAGCATGTTTAAAGTGATTTTCATGCTTCCAGGGGCTCGGGAAGTTAATTAAATACCATTTGGAGGCATTTAATGTTCGAGCAAAAACGGCTGATTTTCGACAAAAGAGATAACACCCCCCCATTACGTCATGCTTCAGAAATGTGGAAAATGGTCCGTTTTCAAATGTTTTATTTTTGAACGTCAGTTCACATTTGTAGGTGGATCATCAGTGTTAGAGCTAAAATTAGCATGTTTAAAGTGATTTTCATGCTTCCAGTGGCCCAAAACACAAGATTTATGGAATGGTTAAAAGTGCATGAAAATGGCCAATTTACTCACTCTGAGTTCTCAAAAAGGGTTTCTTCACCCCGGGAAGTTAATTAAATACCATTTGGAGGCATTTAATGTTCGAGCAAAAATGGCTGATTTTCGACAAAAGAGATAACACCCCCCCATTACGTCATGCTTCAGAAATGTGGAAAATGGTCCGTTTACAAATGTTTTATTTTTGAACGTCAGTTCACATTTGTAGGTGGATCATCAGTGTTAGAGCTAAAATTAGCATGTTTAAAGTGATTTTCATGCTTCCAGGGGCTCGGGAAGTTAATTAAATACCATTTGGAGGCATTTAATGTTCGAGCAAAAACGGCTGATTTTCGACAAAAGAGATAACACCCCCCCCATTACGTCATGCTTCAGAAATGTGGAAAATGGTCAGTTTTCAAATGTTTTATTTTTGAACGTCAGTTCACATTTGTAGGTGGATCATCAGTGTTAGAGCTAAAATTAGCATGTTTAAAGTGATTTTCATGCTTCCAGGGGCTCGGGAAGTTAATTAAATACCATTTGGAGACATTTAATGTTCGAGCAAAAACGGCTGATTTTCGACAAAAGAGATAACACCCCCCCATTACGTCATGCTTCAGAAATGTGGAAAATGGTCCGTTTTCAAATGTTTTATTTTTGAACGTCAGTTCACATTTGTAGGTGGATCATCAGTGTTAGAGCTAAAATTAGCATGTTTAAAGTGATTTTCATGCTTCCAGGGGCTCGGGAAGTTAATTAAATACCATTTGGAGGCATTTAATGTTCGAGCAAAAACGGCTGATTTTCGACAAAAGAGATAACACCCCCCCATTACGTCATGCTTCAGAAATGTGGAAAATGGTCCGTTTTCAAATGTTTTATTTTTGAACGTCAGTTCACATTTGTAGGTGGATCATCAGTGTTAGAGCTAAAATTAGCATGTTTAAAGTGATTTTCATGCTTCCAGGGGCTCGGGAAGTTAATTAAATACCATTTGGAGGCATTTAATGTTCGAGCAAAAACGGCTGATTTTCGACAAAAGAGATAACACCCCCCCATTACGTCATGCTTCAGAAATGTGGAAAATGGTCCGTTTTCAAATGTTTTATTTTTGAACGTCAGTTCACATTTGTAGGTGGATCATCAGTGTTAGAGCTAAAATTAGCATGTTTAAAGTGATTTTCATGCTTCCAGGGGCTCGGGAAGTTAATTAAATACCATTTGGAGGCATTTAATGTTCGAGCAAAAACGGCTGATTTTCGACAAAAGAGATAACACCCCCCCATTACGTCATGCTTCAGAAATGTGGAAAATGGTCCGTTTTCAAATGTTTTATTTTTGAACGTCAGTTCACATTTGTAGGTGGATCATCAGTGTTAGAGCTAAAATTAGCATGTTTAAAGTGATTTTCATGCTTCCAGGGGCTCGGGAAGTTAATTAAATACCATTTGGAGGCATTTAATGTTCGAGCAAAAACGGCTGATTTTCGACAAAAGAGATAACACCCCCCCATTACGTCATGCTTCAGAAATGTGGAAAATGGTCCGTTTTCAAATGTTTTATTTTTGAACGTCAGTTCACATTTGTAGGTGGATCATCAGTGTTAGAGCTAAAATTAGCATGTTTAAAGTGATTTTCATGCTTCCAGGGGCTCGGGAAGTTAATTAAATACCATTTGGAGGCATTTAATGTTCGAGCAAAAACGGCTGATTTTCGACAAAAGAGATAACACCCCCCCATTACGTCATGCTTCAGAAATGTGGAAAATGGTCCGTTTTCAAATGTTTTATTTTTGAACGTCAGTTCACATTTGTAGGTGGATCATCAGTGTTAGAGCTAAAATTAGCATGTTTAAAGTGATTTTCATGCTTCCAGGGGCTCGGGAAGTTAATTAAATACCATTTGGAGGCATTTAATGTTCGAGCAAAAACGGCTGATTTTCGACAAAAGAGATAACACCCCCCATTACGTCATGCTTCAGAAATGTGGAAAATGGTCCGTTTTCAAATGTTTTATTTTTGAACGTCAGTTCACATTTGTAGGTGGATCATCTGTGTTAGAGCTAAAATTAGCATGTTTAAAGTGATTTTCATGCTTCCAGGGGCCCAAAACACAAGATTTATGGAATGGTTAAAAGTGCATGAAAATGGCCAATTTACTCACTCTGAGTTCTCAAAAAGGGTTTCTTCACCCCGGGAAGTTAATTAAATACCATTTGGAGGCATTTAATGTTCGAGCAAAAACGGCTGATTTTCGACAAAAGAGATAACACCCCCCATTACGTCATGCTTCAGAAATGTGGAAAATGGTCCGTTTTCAAATGTTTTATTTTTGAACGTCAGTTCACATTTGTAGGTGGATCATCAGTGTTAGAGCTAAAATTAGCATGTTTAAAGTGATTTTCATGCTTCCAGGGGCCCAAAACACAAGATTTATGGAATGGTTAAAAGTGCATGAAAATGGCCAATTTACTCACTCTGAGTTCTCAAAAAGGGTTTCTTCACCCCGGGAAGTTAATTAAATACCATTTGGAGGCATTTAATGTTCGAGCAAAAACGGCTGATTTTCGACAAAAGAGATAACACCCCCCCATTACGTCATGCTTCAGAAATGTGGAAAATGGTCCGTTTTCAAATGTTTTATTTTTGAACGTCAGTTCACATTTGTAGGTGGATCATCAGTGTTAGAGCTAAAATTAGCATGTTTAAAGTGATTTTCATGCTTCCAGGGGCTCGGGAAGTTAATTAAATACCATTTGGAGGCATTTAATGTTCGAGCAAAAACGGCTGATTTTCGACAAAAGAGATAACACCCCCCCATTACGTCATGCTTCAGAAATGTGGAAAATGGTCCGTTTTCAAATGTTTTATTTTTGAACGTCAGTTCACATTTGTAGGTGGATCATCAGTGTTAGAGCTAAAATTAGCATGTGTAAAGTGATTTTCATGCTTCCAGGGGCTCGGGAAGTTAATTAAATACCATTTGGAGGCATTTAATGTTCGAGCAAAAACGGTTGATTTTCGACAAAAGAGATAACACCCCCCCATTACGTCATGCTTCAGAAATGTGGAAAATGGTCCGTTTTCAAATGTTTTATTTTTGAACGTCAGTTCACATTTGTAGGTGGATCATCAGTGTTAGAGCTAAAATTAGCATGTTTAAAGTGATTTTCATGCTTCCAGGGGCTCGGGAAGTTAATTAAATACCATTTGGAGGCATTTAATGTTCGAGCAAAAACGGCTGATTTTCGACAAAAGAGATAACACCCCCCCATTACGTCATGCTTCAGAAATGTGGAAAATGGTCCGTTTTCAAATGTTTTATTTTTGAACGTCAGTTCACATTTGTAGGTGGATCATCAGTGTTAGAGCTAAAATTAGCATGTTTAAAGTGATTTTCATGCTTCCAGGGGCTCGGGAAGTTAATTAAATACCATTTGGAGGCATTTAATGTTCGAGCAAAAATGGCTGATTTTCGACAAAAGAGATAACACCCCCCCATTACGTCATGCTTCAGAAATGTGGAAAATGGTCCGTTTTCAAATGTTTTATTTTTGAACGTCAGTTCACATTTGTAGGTGGATCATCAGTGTTAGAGCTAAAATTAGCATGTTTAAAGTGATTTTCATGCTTCCAGGGGCTCGGGAAGTTAATTAAATACCATTTGGAGGCATTTAATGTTCGAGCAAAAACGGCTGATTTTCGACAAAAGAGATAACACCCCCCCATTACGTCATGCTTCAGAAATGTGGAAAATGGTCCGTTTTCAAATGTTTTATTTTTGAACGTCAGTTCACATTTGTAGGTGGATCATCAGTGTTAGAGCTAAAATTAGCATGTTTAAAGTGATTTTCATGCTTCCAGGGGCCCAAAACACAAGATTTATGGAATGGTTAAAAGTGCATGAAAATGGCCAATTTACTCACTCTGAGTTCTCAAAAAGGGTTTCTTCACCCCGGGAAGTTAATTAAATACCATTTGGAGGCATTTAATGTTCGAGCAAAAACGGCTGATTTTCGACAAAAAAGATAACACCCCCCCATTACGTCATGCTTCAGAAATGTGGAAAATGGTCCGTTTTCAAATGTTTTATTTTTGAACGTCAGTTCACATTTGTAGGTGGATCATCAGTGTTAGAGCTAAAATTAGCATGTTTAAAGTGATTTTCATGCTTCCAGGGGCTCGGGAAGTTAATTAAATACCATTTGGAGGCATTTAATGTTCGAGCAAAAACGGCTGATTTTCGACAAAAGAGATAACACCCCCCCATTACGTCATGCTTCAGAAATGTGGAAAATGGTCAGTTTTCAAATGTTTTATTTTTGAACGTCAGTTCACATTTGTAGGTGGATCATCAGTGTTAGAGCTAAAATTAGCATGTTTAAAGTGATTTTCATGCTTCCAGGGGCTCGGGAAGTTAATTAAATACCATTTGGAGGCATTTAATGTTCGAGCAAAAACGGCTGATTTTCGACAAAAGAGATAACACCCCCCCATTACGTCATGCTTCAGAAATGTGGAAAATGGTCCGTTTTCAAATGTTTTATTTTTGAACGTCAGTTCACATTTGTAGGTGGATCATCAGTGTTAGAGCTAAAATTAGCATGTTTAAAGTGATTTTCATGCTTCCAGGGGCTCGGGAAGTTAATTAAATACCATTTGGAGGCATTTAATGTTCGAGCAAAAACGGCTGATTTTCGACAAAAGAGATAACACCCCCCCATTACGTCATGCTTCAGAAATGTGGAAAATGGTCCGTTTTCAAATGTTTTATTTTTGAACGTCAGTTCACATTTGTAGGTGGATCATCAGTGTTAGAGCTAAAATTAGCATGTTTAAAGTGATTTTCATGCTTCCAGGGGCTCGGGAAGTTAATTAAATACCATTTGGAGGCATTTAATGTTCGAGCAAAAACGGCTGATTTTCGACAAAAGAGATAACACCCCCCCATTACGTCATGCTTCAGAAATGTGGAAAATGGTCCGTTTTCAAATGTTTTATTTTTGAACGTCAGTTCACATTTGTAGGTGGATCATCAGTGTTAGAGCTAAAATTAGCATGTTTAAAGTGATTTTCATGCTTCCAGGGGCTCGGGAAGTTAATTAAATACCATTTGGAGGCATTTAATGTTCGAGCAAAAACGGCTGATTTTCGACAAAAGAGATAACACCCCCCCCATTACGTCATGCTTCAGAAATGTGGAAAATGGTCCGTTTTCAAATGTTTTATTTTTGAACGTCAGTTCACATTTGTAGGTGGATCATCAGTGTTAGAGCTAAAATTAGCATGTTTAAAGTGATTTTCATGCTTCCAGGGGCTCGGGAAGTTAATTAAATACCATTTGGAGGCATTTAATGTTCGAGCAAAAACGGCTGATTTTCGACAAAAGAGATAACACCCCCCCATTACGTCATGCTTCAGAAATGTGGAAAATGGTCCGTTTTCAAATGTTTTATTTTTGAACGTCAGTTCACATTTGTAGGTGGATCATCAGTGTTAGAGCTAAAATTAGCATGTTTAAAGTGATTTTCATGCTTCCAGGGGCTCGGGAAGTTAATTAAATTCCATTTGGAGGCATTTAATGTTCGAGCAAAAACGGCTGATTTTCGACAAAAGAGATAACACCCCCCCATTACGTCATGCTTCAGAAATGTGGAAAATGGTCCGTTTTCAAATGTTTTATTTTTGAACGTCAGTTCACATTTGTAGGTGGATCATCAGTGTTAGAGCTAAAATTAGCATGTTTAAAGTGATTTTCATGCTTCCAGGGGCTCGGGAAGTTAATTAAATACCATTTGGAGGCATTTAATGTTCGAGCAAAAACGGCTGATTTTCGACAAAAGAGATAACACCCCCCATTACGTCATGCTTCAGAAATGTGGAAAATGGTCCGTTTTCAAATGTTTTATTTTTGAACGTCAGTTCACATTTGTAGGTGGATCATCTGTGTTAGAGCTAAAATTAGCATGTTTAAAGTGATTTTCATGCTTCCAGGGGCCCAAAACACAAGATTTATGGAATGGTTAAAAGTGCATGAAAATGGCCAATTTACTCACTCTGAGTTCTCAAAAAGGGTTTCTTCACCCCGGGAAGTTAATTAAATACCATTTGGAGGCATTTAATGTTCGAGCAAAAACGGCTGATTTTCGACAAAAGAGATAACACCCCCCATTACGTCATGCTTCAGAAATGTGGAAAATGGTCCGTTTTCAAATGTTTTATTTTTGAACGTCAGTTCACATTTGTAGGTGGATCATCAGTGTTAGAGCTAAAATTAGCATGTTTAAAGTGATTTTCATGCTTCCAGGGGCCCAAAACACAAGATTTATGGAATGGTTAAAAGTGCATGAAAATGGCCAATTTACTCACTCTGAGTTCTCAAAAAGGGTTTCTTCACCCCGGGAAGTTAATTAAATACCATTTGGAGGCATTTAATGTTCGAGCAAAAACGGCTGATTTTCGACAAAAGAGATAACACCCCCCCATTACGTCATGCTTCAGAAATGTGGAAAATGGTCCGTTTTCAAATGTTTTATTTTTGAACGTCAGTTCACATTTGTAGGTGGATCATCTCAGTGTTAGAGCTAAAATTAGCATGTTTAAAGTGATTTTCATGCTTCCAGGGGCTCGGGAAGTTAATTAAATACCATTTGGAGGCATTTAATGTTCGAGCAAAAACGGCTGATTTTCGACAAAAGAGATAACACCCCCCCATTACGTCATGCTTCAGAAATGTGGAAAATGGTCCGTTTTCAAATGTTTTATTTTTGAACGTCAGTTCACATTTGTAGGTGGATCATCAGTGTTAGAGCTAAAATTAGCATGTGTAAAGTGATTTTCATGCTTCCAGGGGCTCGGGAAGTTAATTAAATACCATTTGGAGGCATTTAATGTTCGAGCAAAAACGGTTGATTTTCGACAAAAGAGATAACACCCCCCCATTACGTCATGCTTCAGAAATGTGGAAAATGGTCCGTTTTCAAATGTTTTATTTTTGAACGTCAGTTCACATTTGTAGGTGGATCATCAGTGTTAGAGCTAAAATTAGCATGTTTAAAGTGATTTTCATGCTTCCAGGGGCTCGGGAAGTTAATTAAATACCATTTGGAGGCATTTAATGTTCGAGCAAAAACGGCTGATTTTCGACAAAAGAGATAACACCCCCCCATTACGTCATGCTTCAGAAATGTGGAAAATGGTCCGTTTTCAAATGTTTTATTTTTGAACGTCAGTTCACATTTGTAGGTGGATCATCAGTGTTAGAGCTAAAATTAGCATGTTTAAAGTGATTTTCATGCTTCCAGGGGCTCGGGAAGTTAATTAAATACCATTTGGAGGCATTTAATGTTCGAGCAAAAATGGCTGATTTTCGACAAAAGAGATAACACCCCCCCATTACGTCATGCTTCAGAAATGTGGAAAATGGTCCGTTTTCAAATGTTTTATTTTTGAACGTCAGTTCACATTTGTAGGTGGATCATCAGTGTTAGAGCTAAAATTAGCATGTTTAAAGTGATTTTCATGCTTCCAGGGGCTCGGGAAGTTAATTAAATACCATTTGGAGGCATTTAATGTTCGAGCAAAAACGGCTGATTTTCGACAAAAGAGATAACACCCCCCCATTACGTCATGCTTCAGAAATGTGGAAAATGGTCCGTTTTCAAATGTTTTATTTTTGAACGTCAGTTCACATTTGTAGGTGGATCATCAGTGTTAGAGCTAAAATTAGCATGTTTAAAGTGATTTTCATGCTTCCAGGGGCCCAAAACACAAGATTTATGGAATGGTTAAAAGTGCATGAAAATGGCCAATTTACTCACTCTGAGTTCTCAAAAAGGGTTTCTTCACCCCGGGAAGTTAATTAAATACCATTTGGAGGCATTTAATGTTCGAGCAAAAACGGCTGATTTTCGACAAAAGAGATAACACCCCCCCATTACGTCATGCTTCAGAAATGTGGAAAATGGTCCGTTTTCAAATGTTTTATTTTTGAACGTCAGTTCACATTTGTAGGTGGATCATCAGTGTTAGAGCTAAAATTAGCATGTTTAAAGTGATTTTCATGCTTCCAGGGGCTCGGGAAGTTAATTAAATACCATTTGGAGGCATTTAATGTTCGAGCAAAAACGGCTGATTTTCGACAAAAGAGATAACACCCCCCCATTACGTCATGCTTCAGAAATGTGGAAAATGGTCCGTTTTCAAATGTTTTATTTTTGAACGTCAGTTCACATTTGTAGGTGGATCATCAGTGTTAGAGCTAAAATTAGCATGTTTAAAGTGATTTTCATGCTTCCAGGGGCTCGGGAAGTTAATTAAATACCATTTGGAGGCATTTAATGTTCGAGCAAAAACGGCTGATTTTCGACAAAAGAGATAACACCCCCCCATTACTTCATGCTTCAGAAATGTGGAAAATGGTCCGTTTTCAAATGTTTTATTTTTGAACGTCAGTTCACATTTGTAGGTGGATCATCAGTGTTAGAGCTAAAATTAGCATGTTTAAAGTGATTTTCATGCTTCCAGGGGCCCAAAACACAAGATTTATGGAATGGTTAAAAGTGCATGAAAATGGCCAATTTACTCACTCTGAATTCTCAAAAAGGGTTTCTTCACCCCGGGAAGTTAATTAAATACCATTTGGAGGCATTTAATGTTCGAGCAAAAACAGCTGATTTTCGACAAAAGAGATAACACCCCCCCATTACGTCATGCTTCAGAAATGTGGAAAATGGTCCGTTTTCAAATGTTTTATTTTTGAACGTCAGTTCACATTTGTAGGTGGATCATCAGTGTTAGAGCTAAAATTAGCATGTTTAAAGTGATTTTCATGCTTCCAGGGGCTCGGGAAGTTAATTAAATACCATTTGGAGGCATTTAATGTTCGAGCAAAAACGGCTGATTTTCGACAAAAGAGATAACACCCCCCCATTACGTCATGCTTCAGAAATGTGGAAAATGGTCCGTTTTCAAATGTTTTATTTTTGAACGTCAGTTCACATTTGTAGGTGGATCATCAGTGTTAGAGCTAAAATTAGCATGTTTAAAGTGATTTTCATGCTTCCAGGGGCTCGGGAAGTTAATTAAATACCATTTGGAGGCATTTAATGTTCGAGCAAAAACGGCTGATTTTCGACAAAAGAGATAACACCCCCCATTACGTCATGCTTCAGAAATGTGGAAAATGGTCCGTTTTCAAATGTTTTATTTTGAACGTCAGTTCACATTTGTAGGTGGATCATCAGTGTTAGAGCTAAAATTAGCATGTTTAAAGTGATTTTCATGCTTCCAGGGGCCCAAAACACAAGATTTATGGAATGGTTAAAAGTGCATGAAAATGGCCAATTTACTCACTCTGAGTTCTCAAAAAGGGTTTCTTCACCCCGGGAAGTTAATTAAATACCATTTGGAGGCATTTAATGTTCGAGCAAAAACGGCTGATTTTCGACAAAAGAGATAACACCCCCCCATTACGTCATGCTTCAGAAATGTGGAAAATGGTCCGTTTACAAATGTTTTATTTTTGAACGTCAGTTCACATTTGTAGGTGGATCATCAGTGTTAGAGCTAAAATTAGCATGTTTAAAGTGATTTTCATGCTTCCAGGGGCTCGGGAAGTTAATTAAATACCATTTGGAGGCATTTAATGTTCGAGCAAAAACGGCTGATTTTCGACAAAAGAGATAACACCCCCCCATTACGTCATGCTTCAGAAATGTGGAAAATGGTCCGTTTTCAAATGTTTTATTTTTGAACGTCAGTTCACATTTGTAGGTGGATCATCAGTGTTAGAGCTAAAATTAGCATGTTTAAAGTGATTTTCATGCTTCCAGGGGCCCAAAACACAAGATTTATGGAATGGTTAAAAGTGCATGAAAATGGCCAATTTACTCACTCTGAGTTCTCAAAAAGGGTTTCTTCACCCCGGGAAGTTAATTAAATACCATTTGGAGGCATTTAATGTTCGAGCAAAAACAGCTGATTTTCGACAAAAGAGATAACACCCCCCCATTACGTCATGCTTCAGAAATGTGGAAAATGGTCCGTTTACAAATGTTTTATTTTTGAACGTCAGTTCACATTTGTAGGTGGATCATCAGTGTTAGAGCTAAAATTAGCATGTTTAAAGTGATTTTCATGCTTCCAGGGGCTCGGGAAGTTAATTAAATACCATTTGGAGGCATTTAATGTTCGAGCAAAAACGGCTGATTTTCGACAAAAGAGATAACACCCCCCCATTACGTCATGCTTCAGAAATGTGGAAAATGGTCCGTTTTCAAATGTTTTATTTTTGAACGTCAGTTCACATTTGTAGGTGGATCATCAGTGTTAGAGCTAAAATTAGCATGTGTAAAGTGATTTTCATGCTTCCAGGGGCTCGGGAAGTTAATTAAATACCATTTGGAGGCATTTAATGTTCGAGCAAAAACGGTTGATTTTCGACAAAAGAGATAACACCCCCCCATTACGTCATGCTTCAGAAATGTGGAAAATGGTCCGTTTTCAAATGTTTTATTTTTGAACGTCAGTTCACATTTGTAGGTGGATCATCAGTGTTAGAGCTAAAATTAGCATGTTTAAAGTGATTTTCATGCTTCCAGGGGCTCGGGAAGTTAATTAAATACCATTTGGAGGCATTTAATGTTCGAGCAAAAACGGCTGATTTTCGACAAAAGAGATAACACCCCCCCATTACGTCATGCTTCAGAAATGTGGAAAATGGTCCGTTTTCAAATGTTTTATTTTTGAACGTCAGTTCACATTTGTAGGTGGATCATCAGTGTTAGAGCTAAAATTAGCATGTTTAAAGTGATTTTCATGCTTCCAGGGGCTCGGGAAGTTAATTAAATACCATTTGGAGGCATTTAATGTTCGAGCAAAAATGGCTGATTTTCGACAAAAGAGATAACACCCCCCCATTACGTCATGCTTCAGAAATGTGGAAAATGGTCCGTTTTCAAATGTTTTATTTTTGAACGTCAGTTCACATTTGTAGGTGGATCATCAGTGTTAGAGCTAAAATTAGCATGTTTAAAGTGATTTTCATGCTTCCAGGGGCTCGGGAAGTTAATTAAATACCATTTGGAGGCATTTAATGTTCGAGCAAAAACGGCTGATTTTCGACAAAAGAGATAACACCCCCCCATTACGTCATGCTTCAGAAATGTGGAAAATGGTCCGTTTTCAAATGTTTTATTTTTGAACGTCAGTTCACATTTGTAGGTGGATCATCAGTGTTAGAGCTAAAATTAGCATGTTTAAAGTGATTTTCATGCTTCCAGGGGCCCAAAACACAAGATTTATGGAATGGTTAAAAGTGCATGAAAATGGCCAATTTACTCACTCTGAGTTCTCAAAAAGGGTTTCTTCACCCCGGGAAGTTAATTAAATACCATTTGGAGGCATTTAATGTTCGAGCAAAAACGGCTGATTTTCGACAAAAGAGATAACACCCCCCCATTACGTCATGCTTCAGAAATGTGGAAAATGGTCCGTTTTCAAATGTTTTATTTTTGAACGTCAGTTCACATTTGTAGGTGGATCATCAGTGTTAGAGCTAAAATTAGCATGTTTAAAGTGATTTTCATGCTTCCAGGGGCTCGGGAAGTTAATTAAATACCATTTGGAGGCATTTAATGTTCGAGCAAAAACGGCTGATTTTCGACAAAAGAGATAACACCCCCCCATTACGTCATGCTTCAGAAATGTGGAAAATGGTCCGTTTTCAAATGTTTTATTTTTGAACGTCAGTTCACATTTGTAGGTGGATCATCAGTGTTAGAGCTAAAATTAGCATGTTTAAAGTGATTTTCATGCTTCCAGGGGCTCGGGAAGTTAATTAAATACCATTTGGAGGCATTTAATGTTCGAGCAAAAACGGCTGATTTTCGACAAAAGAGATAACACCCCCCCATTACTTCATGCTTCAGAAATGTGGAAAATGGTCCGTTTTCAAATGTTTTATTTTTGAACGTCAGTTCACATTTGTAGGTGGATCATCAGTGTTAGAGCTAAAATTAGCATGTTTAAAGTGATTTTCATGCTTCCAGGGGCCCAAAACACAAGATTTATGGAATGGTTAAAAGTGCATGAAAATGGCCAATTTACTCACTCTGAATTCTCAAAAAGGGTTTCTTCACCCCGGGAAGTTAATTAAATACCATTTGGAGGCATTTAATGTTCGAGCAAAAACAGCTGATTTTCGACAAAAGAGATAACACCCCCCCATTACGTCATGCTTCAGAAATGTGGAAAATGGTCCGTTTTCAAATGTTTTATTTTTGAACGTCAGTTCACATTTGTAGGTGGATCATCAGTGTTAGAGCTAAAATTAGCATGTTTAAAGTGATTTTCATGCTTCCAGGGGCTCGGGAAGTTAATTAAATACCATTTGGAGGCATTTAATGTTCGAGCAAAAACGGCTGATTTTCGACAAAAGAGATAACACCCCCCCATTACGTCATGCTTCAGAAATGTGGAAAATGGTCCGTTTTCAAATGTTTTATTTTTGAACGTCAGTTCACATTTGTAGGTGGATCATCAGTGTTAGAGCTAAAATTAGCATGTTTAAAGTGATTTTCATGCTTCCAGGGGCTCGGGAAGTTAATTAAATACCATTTGGAGGCATTTAATGTTCGAGCAAAAACGGCTGATTTTCGACAAAAGAGATAACACCCCCCATTACGTCATGCTTCAGAAATGTGGAAAATGGTCCGTTTTCAAATGTTTTATTTTGAACGTCAGTTCACATTTGTAGGTGGATCATCAGTGTTAGAGCTAAAATTAGCATGTTTAAAGTGATTTTCATGCTTCCAGGGGCCCAAAACACAAGATTTATGGAATGGTTAAAAGTGCATGAAAATGGCCAATTTACTCACTCTGAGTTCTCAAAAAGGGTTTCTTCACCCCGGGAAGTTAATTAAATACCATTTGGAGGCATTTAATGTTCGAGCAAAAACGGCTGATTTTCGACAAAAGAGATAACACCCCCCCATTACGTCATGCTTCAGAAATGTGGAAAATGGTCCGTTTACAAATGTTTTATTTTTGAACGTCAGTTCACATTTGTAGGTGGATCATCAGTGTTAGAGCTAAAATTAGCATGTTTAAAGTGATTTTCATGCTTCCAGGGGCTCGGGAAGTTAATTAAATACCATTTGGAGGCATTTAATGTTCGAGCAAAAACGGCTGATTTTCGACAAAAGAGATAACACCCCCCCATTACGTCATGCTTCAGAAATGTGGAAAATGGTCCGTTTTCAAATGTTTTATTTTTGAACGTCAGTTCACATTTGTAGGTGGATCATCAGTGTTAGAGCTAAAATTAGCATGTTTAAAGTGATTTTCATGCTTCCAGGGGCCCAAAACACAAGATTTATGGAATGGTTAAAAGTGCATGAAAATGGCCAATTTACTCACTCTGAGTTCTCAAAAAGGGTTTCTTCACCCCGGGAAGTTAATTAAATACCATTTGGAGGCATTTAATGTTTGAGCAAAAACAGCTGATTTTCGACAAAAGAGATAACACCCCCCCATTACGTCATGCTTCAGAAATGTGGAAAATGGTCCGTTTACAAATGTTTTATTTTTGAACGTCAGTTCACATTTGTAGGTGGATCATCAGTGTTAGAGCTCAAATTAGCATGTTTAAAGTGATTTTCATGCTTCCAGGGGCTCGGGAAGTTAATTAAATACCATTTGGAGGCATTTAATGTTCGAGCAAAAACGGCTGATTTTCGACAAAAGAGATAACACCCCCCCATTACGTCATGCTTCAGAAATGTGGAAAATGGTCCGTTTTCAAATGTTT
The DNA here is from genome assembly GCF_964263255.1 of Lissotriton vulgaris. Lineage (NCBI taxonomy): Eukaryota > Metazoa > Chordata > Amphibia > Caudata > Salamandridae > Lissotriton > Lissotriton vulgaris. The sequence goes on along the minus strand of NW_028255526.1, from coordinate 38,591 downwards.
TATTTTTGAACGTCAGTTCACATTTGTAGGTGGATCATCAGTGTTAGAGCTAAAATTAGCATGTTTAAAGTGATTTTCATGCTTCCAGGGGCTCGGGAAGTTAATTAAATACCATTTGGAGGCATTTAATGTTCGAGCAAAAACGGCTGATTTTCGACAAAAGAGATAACACCCCCCCCATTACGTCATGCTTCAGAAATGTGGAAAATGGTCCGTTTTCAAATGTTTTATTTTTGAACGTCAGTTCACATTTGTAGGTGGATCATCAGTGTTAGAGCTAAAATTAGCATGTTTAAAGTGATTTTCATGCTTCCAGGGGCTCGGGAAGTTAATTAAATACCATTTGGAGGCATTTAATGTTCGAGCAAAAACGGCTGATTTTCGACAAAAGAGATAACACCCCCCCATTACGTCATGCTTCAGAAATGTGGAAAATGGTCCGTTTTCAAATGTTTTATTTTTGAACGTCAGTTCACATTTGTAGGTGGATCATCAGTGTTAGAGCTAAAATTAGCATGTTTAAAGTGATTTTCATGCTTCCAGGGGCTCGGGAAGTTAATTAAATACCATTTGGAGGCATTTAATGTTCGAACAAAAACGGCTGATTTTCGACAAAAGAGATAACACCCCCCCATTACGTCATGCTTCAGAAATGTGGAAAATGGTCCGTTTTCAAATGTTTTATTTTTGAACGTCAGTTCACATTTGTAGGTGGATCATCAGTGTTAGAGCTAAAATTAGCATGTTTAAAGTGATTTTCATGCTTCCAGGGGCCCAAAACACAAGATTTATGGAATGGTTAAAAGTGCATGAAAATGGCCAATTTACTCACTCTGAGTTCTCAAAAAGGGTTTCTTCACCCCGGGAAGTTAATTAAATACCATTTGGAGGCATTTAATGTTCGAGCAAAAATGGCTGATTTTCGACAAAAGAGATAACACCCCCCCATTACGTCATGCTTCAGAAATGTGGAAAATGGTCCGTTTTCAAATGTTTTATTTTTGAACGTCAGTTCACATTTGTAGGTGGATCATCAGTGTTAGAGCTAAAATTAGCATGTTTAAAGTGATTTTCATGCTTCCAGGGGCCCAAAACACAAGATTTATGGAATGGTTAAAAGTGCATGAAAATGGCCAATTTACTCACTCTGAGTTCTCAAAAAGGGTTTCTTCACCCCGGGAAGTTAATTAAATACCATTTGGAGGCATTTAATGTTCGAGCAAAAACGGCTGATTTTCGACAAAAGAGATAACACCCCCCCATTACGTCATGCTTCAGAAATGTGGAAAATGGTCCGTTTTCAAATGTTTTATTTTTGAACGTCAGTTCACATTTGTAGGTGATCATCAGTGTTAGAGCTAAAATTAGCATGTTTAAAGTGATTTTCATGCTTCCAGGGGCTCGGGAAGTTAATTAAATACCATTTGGAGGCATTTAATGTTCGAGCAAAAACGGCTGATTTTCGACAAAAGAGATAACACCCCCCCCATTACGTCATGCTTCAGAAATGTGGAAAATGGTCCGTTTTCAAATGTTTTATTTTTGAACGTCAGTTCACATTTGTAGGTGGATCATCAGTGTTAGAGCTAAAATTAGCATGTTTAAAGTGATTTTCATGCTTCCAGGGGCTCGGGAAGTTAATTAAATACCATTTGGAGGCATTTAATGTTCGAGCAAAAACGGCTGATTTTCGACAAAAGAGATAACACCCCCCCATTACGTCATGCTTCAGAAATGTGGAAAATGGTCCGTTTTCAAATGTTTTATTTTTGAACGTCAGTTCACATTTGTAGGTGGATCATCAGTGTTAGAGCTAAAATTAGCATGTTTAAAGTGATTTTCATGCTTCCAGGGGCCCAAAACACAAGATTTATGGAATGGTTAAAAGTGCATGAAAATGGCCAATTTACTCACTCTGAGTTCTCAAAAAGGGTTTCTTCACCCCGGGAAGTTAATTAAATACCATTTGGAGGCATTTAATGTTCGAGCAAAAACGGCTGATTTTCGACAAAAGAGATAACACCCCCCCATTACGTCATGCTTCAGAAATGTGGAAAATGGTCCGTTTTCAAATGTTTTATTTTTGAACGTCAGTTCACATTTGTAGGTGGATCATCAGTGTTAGAGCTAAAATTAGCATGTTTAAAGTGATTTTCATGCTTCCAGGGGCCCAAAACACAAGATTTATGGAATGGTTAAAAGTGCATGAAAATGGCCAATTTACTCACTCTGAGTTCTCAAAAAGGGTTTCTTCACCCCGGGAAGTTAATTAAATACCATTTGGAGGCATTTAATGTTCGAGCAAAAACGGCTGATTTTCGACAAAAGAGATAACACCCCCCCATTACGTCATGCTTCAGAAATGTGGAAAATGGTCCGTTTTCAAATGTTTTATTTTTGAACGTCAGTTCACATTTGTAGGTGGATCATCAGTGTTAGAGCTAAAATTAGCATGTTTAAAGTGATTTTCATGCTTCCAGGGGCTCGGGAAGTTAATTAAATACCATTTGGAGGCATTTAATGTTCGAGCAAAAACGGCTGATTTTCGACAAAAGAGATAACACCCCCCCATTACGTCATGCTTCAGAAATGTGGAAAATGGTCCGTTTTCAAATGTTTTATTTTTGAACGTCAGTTCACATTTGTAGGTGGATCATCAGTGTTAGAGCTAAAATTAGCATGTTTAAAGTGATTTTCATGCTTCCAGGGGCCCAAAACACAAGATTTATGGAATGGTTAAAAGTGCATGAAAATGGCCAATTTACTCACTCTGAGTTCTCAAAAAGGGTTTCTTCACCCCGGGAAGTTAATTAAATACCATTTGGAGGCATTTAATGTTCGAGCAAAAACGGCTGATTTTCGACAAAAGAGATAACACCCCCCCATTACGTCATGCTTCAGAAATGTGGAAAATGGTCCGTTTTCAAATGTTTTATTTTTGAACGTCAGTTCACATTTGTAGGTGGATCATCAGTGTTAGAGCTAAAATTAGCATGTTTAAAGTGATTTTCATGCTTCCAGGGGCTCGGGAAGTTAATTAAATACCATTTGGAGGCATTTAATGTTCGAGCAAAAACGGCTGATTTTCGACAAAAGAGATAACACCCCCCCATTACGTCATGCTTCAGAAATGTGGAAAATGGTCCGTTTTCAAATGTTTTATTTTTGAACGTCAGTTCACATTTGTAGGTGGATCATCAGTGTTAGAGCTAAAATTAGCATGTTTAAAGTGATTTTCATGCTTCCAGGGGCTCGGGAAGTTAATTAAATACCATTTGGAGGCATTTAATGTTCGAGCAAAAACGGCTGATTTTCGACAAAAGAGATAACACCCCCCCATTACGTCATGCTTCAGAAATGTGGAAAATGGTCCGTTTTCAAATGTTTTATTTTTGAACGTCAGTTCACATTTGTAGGTGGATCATCAGTGTTAGAGCTAAAATTAGCATGTTTAAAGTGATTTTCATGCTTCCAGGGGCTCGGGAAGTTAATTAAATACCATTTGGAGGCATTTAATGTTCGAGCAAAAACGGCTGATTTTCGACAAAAGAGATAACACCCCCCCATTACGTCATGCTTCAGAAATGTGGAAAATGGTCCGTTTTCAAATGTTTTATTTTTGAACGTCAGTTCACATTTGTAGGTGGATCATCAGTGTTAGAGCTAAAATTAGCATGTTTAAAGTGATTTTCATGCTTCCAGGGGCTCGGGAAGTTAATTAAATACCATTTGGAGGCATTTAATGTTCGAGCAAAAACGGCTGATTTTCGACAAAAGAGATAACACCCCCCCATTACGTCATGCTTCAGAAATGTGGAAAATGGTCCGTTTTCAAATGTTTTATTTTTGAACGTCAGTTCACATTTGTAGGTGGATCATCAGTATTAGAGCTAAAATTAGCATGTTTAAAGTGATTTTCATGCTTCCAGGGGCCCAAAACACAAGATTTATGGAATGGTTAAAAGTGCATGAAAATGGCCAATTTACTCACTCTGAGTTCTCAAAAAGGGTTTCTTCACCCCGGGAAGTTAATTAAATACCATTTGGAGGCATTTAATGTTCGAGCAAAAACGGCTGATTTTCGACAAAAGAGATAACACCCCCCCATTACGTCATGCTTCAGAAATGTGGAAAATGGTCCGTTTTCAAATGTTTTATTTTTGAACGTCAGTTCACATTTGTAGGTGGATCATCAGTGTTAGAGCTAAAATTAGCATGTTTAAAGTGATTTTCATGCTTCCAGGGGCCCAAAACACAAGATTTATGGAATGGTTAAAAGTGCATGAAAATGGCCAATTTACTCACTCTGAGTTCTCAAAAAGGGTTTCTTCACCCCGGGAAGTTAATTAAATACCATTTGGAGGCATTTAATGTTCGAGCAAAAACGGCTGATTTTCGACAAAAGAGATAACACCCCCCCATTACGTCATGCTTCAGAAATGTGGAAAATGGTCCGTTTTCAAATGTTTTATTTTTGAACGTCAGTTCACATTTGTAGGTGGATCATCAGTGTTAGAGCTAAAATTAGCATGTTTAAAGTGATTTTCATGCTTCCAGGGGCCCAAAACACAAGATTTATGGAATGGTTAAAAGTGCATGAAAATGGCCAATTTACTCACTCTGAGTTCTCAAAAAGGGTTTCTTCACCCCAGGAAGTTAATTAAATACCATTTGGAGGCATTTAATGTTCGAGCAAAAACGGCTGATTTTCGACAAAAGAGATAACACCCCCCCATTACGTCATGCTTCAGAAATGTGGAAAATGGTCCGTTTTCAAATGTTTTATTTTTGAACGTCAGTTCACATTTGTAGGTGGATCATCAGTGTTAGAGCTAAAATTAGCATGTTTAAAGTGATTTTCATGCTTCCAGGGGCTCGGGAAGTTAATTAAAAACCATTTGGAGGCATTTAATGTTCGAGCAAAAACGGCTGATTTTCGACAAAAGAGATAACACCCCCCCATTACGTCATGCTTCAGAAATGTGGAAAATGGTCCGTTTTCAAATGTTTTATTTTTGAACGTCAGTTCACATTTGTAGGTGGATCATCAGTGTTAGAGCTAAAATTAGCATGTTTAAAGTGATTTTCATGCTTCCAGGGGCTCGGGAAGTTAATTAAATACCATTTGGAGGCATTTAATGTTCGAGCAAAAACGGCTGATTTTCGACAAAAGAGATAACACCCCCCATTACGTCATGCTTCAGAAATGTGGAAAATGGTCCGTTTTCAAATGTTTTATTTTTGAACGTCAGTTCACATTTGTAGGTGGATCATCAGTGTTAGAGCTAAAATTAGCATGTTTAAAGTGATTTTCATGCTTCCAGGGGCTCGGGAAGTTAATTAAATACCATTTGGAGGCATTTAATGTTCGAGCAAAAACGGCTGATTTTCGACAAAAGAGATAACACCCCCCCATTACGTCATGCTTCAGAAATGTGGAAAATGGTCCGTTTTCAAATGTTTTATTTTTGAACGTCAGTTCACATTTGTAGGTGGATCATCAGTGTTAGAGCTAAAATTAGCATGTTTAAAGTGATTTTCATGCTTCCAGAGGCCCAAAACACAAGATTTATGGAATGGTTAAAAGTGCATGAAAATGGCCAATTTACTCACTCTGAGTTCTCAAAAAGGGTTTCTTCACCCCGGGAAGTTAATTAAATACCATTTGGAGGCATTTAATGTTCGAGCAAAAACGGCTGATTTTCGACAAAAGAGATAACACCCCCCCATTACGTCATGCTTCAGAAATGTGGAAAATGGTCCGTTTTCAAATGTTTTATTTTTGAACGTCAGTTCACATTTGTAGGTGGATCATCAGTGTTAGAGCTAAAATTAGCATGTTTAAAGTGATTTTCATGCTTCCAGGGGCTCGGGAAGTTAATTAAATACCATTTGGAGGCATTTAATGTTCGAGCAAAAACGGCTGATTTTCGACAAAAGAGATAACACCCCCCCATTACGTCATGCTTCAGAAATGTGGAAAATGGTCCGTTTTCAAATGTTTTATTTTTGAACGTCAGTTCACATTTGTAGGTGGATCATCAGTGTTAGAGCTAAAATTAGCAAGTTTAAAGTGATTTTCATGCTTCCAGGGGCTCGGGAAGTTAATTAAATACCATTTGGAGGCATTTAATGTTCGAGCAAAAACGGCTGATTTTCGACAAAAGAGATAACACCCCCCCATTACGTCATGCTTCAGAAATGTGGAAAATGGTCCGTTTTCAAATGTTTTATTTTTGAACGTCAGTTCACATTTGTAGGTGGATCATCAGTGTTAGAGCTAAAATTAGCATGTTTAAAGTGATTTTCATGCTTCCAGGGGCCCAAAACACAAGATTTATGGAATGGTTAAAAGTGCATGAAAATGGCCAATTTACTCACTCTGAGTTCTCAAAAAGGGTTTCTTCACCCCGGGAAGTTAATTAAATACCATTTGGAGGCATTTAATGTTCGAGCAAAAACGGCTGATTTTCGACAAAAGAGATAACACCCCCCCATTACGTCATGCTTCAGAAATGTGGAAAATGGTCCGTTTTCAAATGTTTTATTTTTGAACGTCAGTTCACATTTGTAGGTGGATCATCAGTGTTAGAGCTAAAATTAGCATGTTTAAAGTGATTTTCATGCTTCCAGGGGCTCGGGAAGTTAATTAAATACCATTTGGAGGCATTTAATGTTCGAGCAAAATCGGCTGATTTTCGACAAAAGAGATAACACCCCCATTACGTCATGCTTCAGAAATGTGGAAAATGGTCCGTTTTCAAATGTTTTATTTTTGAACGTCAGTTCACATTTGTAGGTGGATCATCAGTGTTAGAGCTAAAATTAGCATGTTTAAAGTGATTTTCATGCTTCCAGGGGCTCGGGAAGTTAATTAAATACCATTTGGAGGCATTTAATGTTCGAGCAAAAACGGCTGATTTTCGACAAAAGAGATAACACCCCCCGATTGCGTCATGCTTCAGAAATGTGGAAAATGGTCCGTTTTCAAATGTTTTATTTTTGAACGTCAGTTCACATTTGTAGGTGGATCATCAGTGTTAGAGCTAAAATTAGCATGTTTAAAGTGATTTTCATGCTTCCAGGGGCTCGGGAAGTTAATTAAATACCATTTGGAGGCATTTAATGTTCGAGCAAAAACGGCTGATTTTCGACAAAAGAGATAACACCCCCCCATTACGTCATGCTTCAGAAATGTGGAAAATGGTTCGTTTTCAAATGTTTTATTTTTGAACGTCAGTTCACATTTGTAGGTGGATCATCAGTGTTAGAGCTAAAATTAGCATGTTTAAAGTGATTTTCATGCTTCCAGGGGCTCGGGAAGTTAATTAAATACCATTTGGAGGCATTTAATGTTCGAGCAAAAACGGCTGATTTTCGACAAAAGAGATAACACCCCCCCATTACGTCATGCTTCAGAAATGTGGAAAATGGTCCGTTTTCAAATGTTTTATTTTTGAACGTCAGTTCACATTTGTAGGTGGATCATCAGTGTTAGAGCTAAAATTAGCATGTTTAAAGTGATTTTCATGCTTCCAGGGGCTCGGGAAGTTAATTAAATACCATTTGGAGGCATTTAATGTTCGAGCAAAAACGGCTGATTTTCGACAAAAGAGATAACACCCCCCCATTACGTCATGTTTCAGAAATGTGGAAAATGGTCCGTTTTCAAATGTTTTATTTTTGAACGTCAGTTCACATTTGTAGGTGGATCATCAGTGTTAGAGCTAACATTAGCATGTTTAAAGTGATTTTCATGCTTCCAGGGGCCCAAAACACAAGATTTATGGAATGGTTAAAAGTGCATGAAAATGGCCAATTTACTCACTCTGAGTTCTCAAAAAGGGTTTCTTCACCCCGGGAAGTTAATTAAATACCATTTGGAGGCATTTAATGTTCGAGCAAAAACGGCTGATTTTCGACAAAAGAGATAACACCCCCCCATTACGTCATGCTTCAGAAATGTGGAAAATGGTCCGTTTTCAAATGTTTTATTTTTGAACGTCAGTTCACATTTGTAGGTGGATCATCAGTGTTAGAGCTAAAATTAGCATGTTTAAAGTGATTTTCATGCTTCCAGGGGCCCAAAACACAAGATTTATGGAATGGTTAAAAGTGCATGAAAATGGCCAATTTACTCACTCTGAGTTCTCAAAAAGGGTTTCTTCACCCCGGGAAGTTAATTAAATACCATTTGGAGGCATTTAATGTTCGAGCAAAAACGGCTGATTTTCGACAAAAGAGATAACACCCCCCCATTACGTCATGCTTCAGAAATGTGGAAAATGGTCCGTTTTCAAATGTTTTATTTTTGAGCGTCAGTTCACATTTGTAGGTGGATCATCAGTGTTAGAGCTAAAATTAGCATGTTTAAAGTGATTTTCATGCTTCCAGGGGCCCAAAACACAAGATTTATGGAATGGTTAAAAGTGCATGAAAATGGCCAATTTACTCACTCTGAGTTCTCAAAAAGGGTTTCTTCACCCCGGGAAGTTAATTAAATACCATTTGGAGGCATTTAATGTTCGAGCAAAAACGGCTGATTTTCGACAAAAGAGATAACACCCCCCCATTACGTCATGCTTCAGAAATGTGGAAAATGGTCCGTTTTCAAATGTTTTATTTTTGAACGTCAGTTCACATTTGTAGGTGGATCATCAGTGTTAGAGCTAAAATTAGCATGTTTAAAGTGATTTTCATGCTTCCAGGGGCCCAAAACACAAGATTTATGGAATGGTTAAAAGTGCATGAAAATGGCCAATTTACTCACTCTGAGTTCTCAAAAAGGGTTTCTTCACCCCGGGAAGTTAATTAAATACCATTTGGAGGCATTTAATGTTCGAGCAAAAACGGCTGATTTTCGACAAAAGAGATAACACCCCCCCATTACGTCATGCTTCAGAAATGTGGAAAATGGTCCGTTTTCAAATGTTTTATTTTTGAACGTCAGTTCACATTTGTAGGTGGATCATCAGTGTTAGAGCTAAAATTAGCATGTTTAAAGTGATTTTCATGCTTCCAGGGGCCCAAAACACAAGATTTATGGAATGGTTAAAAGTGCATGAAAATGGCCAATTTACTCACTCTGAGTTCTCAAAAAGGGTTTCTTCACCCCGGGAAGTTAATTAAATACCATTTGGAGGCATTTAATGTTCGAGCAAAAACGGCTGATTTTCGACAAAAGAGATAACACCCCCCCATTACGTCATGCTTCAGAAATGTGGAAAATGGTCCGTTTTCAAATGTTTTATTTTTGAACGTCAGTTCACATTTGTAGGTGGATCATCAGTGTTAGAGCTAAAATTAGCATGTTTAAAGTGATTTTCATGCTTCCAGGGGCTCGGGAAGTTAATTAAATACAATTTGGAGGCATTTAATGTTCGAGCAAAAACGGCTGATTTTCGACAAAAGAGATAACACCCCCCCATTACGTCATGCTTCAGAAATGTGGAAAATGGTCCGTTTTCAAATGTTTTATTTTTGAACGTCAGTTCACATTTGTAGGTGGATCATCAGTGTTAGAGCTAAAATTAGCATGTTTAAAGTGATTTTCATGCTTCCAGGGGCTCGGGAAGTTAATTAAATACCATTTGGAGGCATTTAATGTTCGAGCAAAAACGGCTGATTTTCGACAAAAGAGATAACACCCCCCCATTACGTCATGCTTCAGAAATGTGGAAAATGGTCCGTTTTCAAATGTTTTATTTTTGAACGTCAGTTCACATTTGTAGGTGGATCATCAGTGTTAGAGCTAAAATTAGCATGTTTAAAGTGATTTTCATGCTTCCAGGGGCTCTGGAAGTTAATTAAATACCATTTGGAGGCATTTAATGTTCGAGCAAAAACGGCTGATTTTCGACAAAAGAGATAACACCCCCCCATTACGTCATGCTTCAGAAATGTGGAAAATGGTCCGTTTTCAAATGTTTTATTTTTGAACGTCAGTTCACATTTGTAGGTGGATCATCAGTGTTAGAGCTAAAATTAGCATGTTTAAAGTGATTTTCATGCTTCCAGGGGCTCGGGAAGTTAATTAAATACCATTTGGAGGCATTTAATGTTCGAGCAAAAACGGCTGATTTTCGACAAAAGAGATAACACCCCCCCATTACGTCATGCTTCAGAAATGTGGAAAATGGTCCGTTTTCAAATGTTTTATTTTTGAACGTCAGTTCACATTTGTAGGTGGATCATCAGTGTTAGAGCTAAAATTAGCATGTTTAAAGTGATTTTCATGCTTCCAGGGGCTCGGGAAGTTAATTAAATACCATTTGGAGGCATTTAATGTTCGAGCAAAAACGGCTGATTTTCGACAAAAGAGATAACACCCCCCCATTACGTCATGCTTCAGAAATGTGGAAAATGGTCCGTTTTCAAATGTTTTATTTTTGAACGTCAGTTCACATTTGTAGGTGGATCATCAGTGTTAGAGCTAAAATTAGCATGTTTAAAGTGATTTTCATGCTTCCAGGGGCCCAAAACACAAGATTTATGGAATGGTTAAAAGTGCATGAAAATGGCCAATTTACTCACTCTGAGTTCTCAAAAAGGGTTTCTTCACCCCGGGAAGTTAATTAAATACCATTTGGAGGCATTTAATGTTCGAGCAAAAACGGCTGATTTTCGACAAAAGAGATAACACCCCCCCATTACGTCATGCTTCAGAAATGTGGAAAATGGTCCGTTTTCAAATGTTTTATTTTTGAACGTCAGTTCACATTTGTAGGTGGATCATCAGTGTTAGAGCTAAAATTAGCATGTTTAAAGTGATTTTCATGCTTCCAGGGGCTCGGGAAGTTAATTAAATACCATTTGGAGGCATTTAATGTTCGAGCAAAAACGGCTGATTTTCGACAAAAGAGATAACACCCCCCCATTACGTCATGCTTCAGAAATGTGGAAAATGGTCCGTTTTCAAATGTTTTATTTTTGAACGTCAGTTCACATTTGTAGGTGGATCATCAGTGTTAGAGCTAAAATTAGCATGTTTAAAGTGATTTTCATGCTTCCAGGGGCTCGGGAAGTTAATTAAATACCATTTGGAGGCATTTAATGTTCGAGCAAAAACGGCTGATTTTCGACAAAAGAGATAACACCCCCCCATTACGTCATGCTTCAGAAATGTGGAAAATGGTCCGTTTTCAAATGTTTTATTTTTGAACGTCAGTTCACATTTGTAGGTGGATCATCAGTGTTAGAGCTAAAATTAGCATGTTTAAAGTGATTTTCATGCTTCCAGGGGCTCGGGAAGTTAATTAAATACCATTTGGAGGCATTTAATGTTCGAGCAAAAACGGCTGATTTTCGACAAAAGAGATAACACCCCCCCATTACGTCATGCTTCAGAAATGTGGAAAATGGTCCGTTTTCAAATGTTTTATTTTTGAACGTCAGTTCACATTTGTAGGTGGATCATCAGTGTTAGAGCTAAAATTAGCATGTTTAAAGTGATTTTCATGCTTCCAGGGGCCCAAAACACAAGATTTATGGAATGGTTAAAAGTGCATGAAAATGCCCAATTTACTCACTCTGAGTTCTCAAAAAGGGTTTCTTCACCCCGGGAAGTTAATTAAATACCATTTGGAGGCATTTAACGTTCGAGCAAAAACGGCTGATTTTCGACAAAAGAGATAACACCCCCCCATTACGTCATGCTTCAGAAATGTGGAAAATGGTCCGTTTTCAAATGTTTTATTTTTGAACGTCAGTTCACATTTGTAGGTGGATCATCAGTGTTAGAGCTAAAATTAGCATGTTTAAAGTGATTTTCATGCTTCCAGGGGCCCAAAACACAAGATTTATGGAATGGTTAAAAGTGCATGAAAATGGCCAATTTACTCACTCTGAGTTCTCAAAAAGGGTTTCTTCACCCCGGGAAGTTAATTAAATACCATTTGGAGGCATTTAATGTTCGAGCAAAAACGGCTGATTTTCGACAAAAGAGATAACACCCCCCCATTACGTCATGCTTCAGAAATGTGGAAAATGGTCCGTTTTCAAATGTTTTATTTTTGAACGTCAGTTCACATTTGTAGGTGGATCATCAGTGTTAGAGCTAAAATTAGCATGTTTAAAGTGATTTTCATGCTTCCAGGGGCTCGGGAAGTTAATTAAATACCATTTGGAGGCATTTAATGTTCGAGCAAAAACGGCTGATTTTCGACAAAAGAGATAACACCCCCCCATTACGTCATGCTTCAGAAATGTGGAAAATGGTCCGTTTTCAAATGTTTTATTTTTGAACGTCAGTTCACATTTGTAGGTGGATCATCAGTGTTAGAGCTAAAATTAGCATGTTTAAAGTGATTTTCATGCTTCCAGGGGCTCGGGAAGTTAATTAAATACCATTTGGAGGCATTTAATGTTCGAGCAAAAACGGCTGATTTTCGACAAAAGAGATAACACCCCCCCATTACGTCATGCTTCAGAAATGTGGAAAATGGTCCGTTTTCAAATGTTTTATTTTTGAACGTCAGTTCACATTTGTAGGTGGATCATCAGTGTTAGAGCTAAAATTAGCATGTTTAAAGTGATTTTCATGCTTCCAGGGGCTCGGGACCATTTGGAGGCATTTAATGTTCGAGCAAAAACGGCTGATTTTCGACAAAAGAGATAACACCCCCCCATTACGTCATGCTTCAGAAATGTGGAAAATGGTCCGTTTTCAAATGTTTTATTTTTGAACGTCAGTTCACATTTGTAGGTGGATCATCAGTGTTAGAGCTAAAATTAGCATGTTTAAAGTGATTTTCATGCTTCCAGGGGCTCGGGAAGTTAATTAAATACCATTTGGAGGCATTTAATGTTCGAGCAAAAACGGCTGATTTTTGACAAAAGAGATAACACCCCCCCATTACGTCATGCTTCAGAAATGTGGAAAATGGTCCGTTTTCAAAGGTTTTATTTTTGAACGTCAGTTCACATTTGTAGGTGGATCATCAGTGTTAGAGCTAAAATTAGCATGTTTAAAGTGATTTTCATGCTTCCAGGGGCCCAAAACACAAGATTTATGGAATGGTTAAAAGTGCATGAAAATGGCCAATTTACTCACTCTGAGTTCTCAAAAAGGGTTTCTTCACCCCGGGAAGTTAATTAAATACCATTTGGAGGCATTTAATGTTCGAGCAAAAACGGCTGATTTTCGACAAAAGAGATAACACCCCCCCATTACGTCATGCTTCAGAAATGTGGAAAATGGTCCGTTTTCAAATGTTTTATTTTTGAACGTCAGTTCACATTTGTAGGTGGATCATCAGTGTTAGAGCTAAAATTAGCATGTTTAAAGTGATTTTCATGCTTCCAGGGGCCCAAAACACAAGATTTATGGAATGGTTAAAAGTGCATGAAAATGGCCAATTTACTCACTCTGAGTTCTCAAAAAGGGTTTCTTCACCCCGGGAAGTTAATTAAATACCATTTGGAGGCATTTAATGTTCGAGCAAAAACGGCTGATTTTCGACAAAAGAGATAACACCCCCCCATTACGTCATGCTTCAGAAATGTGGAAAATGGTCCGTTTTCAAATGTTTTATTTTTGAACGTCAGTTCACATTTGTAGGTGGATCATCAGTGTTAGAGCTAAAATTAGCATGTTTAAAGTGATTTTCATGCTTCCAGGGGCCCAAAACACAAGATTTATGGAATGGTTAAAAGTGCATGAAAATGGCCAATTTACTCACTCTGAGTTCTCAAAAAGGGTTTCTTCACCCCGGGAAGTTAATTAAATACCATTTGGAGGCATTTAATGTTCGAGCAAAAACGGCTGATTTTCGACAAAAGAGATAACACCCCCCCATTACGTCATGCTTCAGAAATGTGGAAAATGGTCCGTTTTCAAATGTTTTATTTTTGAACGTCAGTTCACATTTGTAGGTGGATCATCAGTGTTAGAGCTAAAATTAGCATGTTTAAAGTGATTTTCATGCTTCCAGGGGCTCGGGAAGTTAATTAAATACCATTTGGAGGCATTTAATGTTCGAGCAAAAACGGCTGATTTTCGACAAAAGAGATAACACCCCCCCCATTACGTCATGCTTCAGAAATGTGGAAAATGGTCCGTTTTCAAATGCTTTATTTTTGAACGTCAGTTCACATTTGTAGGTGGATCATCAGTGTTAGAGCTAAAATTAGCATGTTTAAAGTGATTTTCATGCTTCCAGGGGCTCGGGAAGTTAATTAAATACCATTTGGAGGCATTTAATGTTCGAGCAAAAACGGCTGATTTTCGACAAAAGAGATAACACCCCCCCATTACGTCATGCTTCAGAAATGTGGAAAATGGTCCGTTTTCAAATGTTTTATTTTTGAACGTCAGTTCACATTTGTAGGTGGACCATCAGTGTTAGAGCTAAAATTAGCATGTTTAAAGTGATTTTCATGCTTCCAGGGGCTCGGGAAGTTAATTAAATACCATTTGGAGGCATTTAATGTTCGAGCAAAAACGGCTGATTTTCGACAAAAGAGATAACACCCCCCCATTACGTCATGCTTCAGAAATGTGGAAAATGGTCCGTTTTCAAATGTTTTATTTTTGAACGTCAGTTCACATTTGTAGGTGGATCATCAGTGTTAGAGCTAAAATTAGCATGTTTAAAGTGATTTTCATGCTTCCAGGGGCTCGGGACCATTTGGAGGCATTTAATGTTCGAGCAAAAACGGCTGATTTTCGACAAAAGAGATAACACCCCCCCATTACGTCATGCTTCAGAAATGTGGAAAATGGTCCGTTTTCAAATGTTTTATTTTTGAACGTCAGTTCACATTTGTAGGTGGATCATCAGTGTTAGAGCTAAAATTAGCATGTTTAAAGTGATTTTCATGCTTCCAGGGGCTCGGGAAGTTAATTAAATACCATTTGGAGGCATTTAATGTTCGAGCAAAAACGGCTGATTTTCGACAAAAGAGATAACACCCCCCCATTACGTCATGCTTCAGAAATGTGGAAAATGGTCCGTTTTCAAAGGTTTTATTTTTGAACGTCAGTTCACATTTGTAGGTGGATCATCAGTGTTAGAGCTAAAATTAGCATGTTCAAAGTGATTTTCATGCTTCCAGGGGCCCAAAACACAAGATTTATGGAATGGTTAAAAGTGCATGAAAATGGCCAATTTACTCACTCTGAGTTCTCAAAAAGGGTTTCTTCACCCCGGGAAGTTAATTAAATACCATTTGGAGGCATTTAATGTTCGAGCAAAAACGGCAGATTTTCGACAAAAGAGATAACACCCCCCCATTACGTCATGCTTCAGAAATGTGGAAAATGGTCCGTTTTCAAATGTTTTATTTTTGAACGTCAGTTCACATTTGTAGGTGGATCATCAGTGTTAGAGCTAAAATTAGCATGTTTAAAGTGATTTTCATGCTTCCAGGGGCTCGGGAAGTTAATTAAATACCATTTGGAGGCATTTAATGTTCGAGCAAAATCGGCTGATTTTCGACAAAAGAGATAACACCCCCCCATTACGTCATGCTTCAGAAATGTGGAAAATGGTCCGTTTTCAAATGTTTTATTTTTGAACGTCAGTTCACATTTGTAGGTGGATCATCAGTGTTAGAGCTAAAATTAGCATGTTTAAAGTGATTTTCATGCTTCCAGGGGCTCGGGAAGTTAATTAAATACCATTTGGAGGCATTTAATGTTCGAGCAAAAACGGCTGATTTTCGACAAAAGAGATAACACCCCCCCATTACGTCATGCTTCAGAAATGTGGAAAATGGTCCGTTTTCAAATGTTTTATTTTTGAACGTCAGTTCACATTTGTAGGTGGATCATCAGTGTTAGAGCTAAAATTAGCATGTTTAAAGTGATTTTCATGCTTCCAGGGGCTCGGGAAGTTAATTAAATACCATTTGGAGGCATTTAATGTTCGAGCAAAAACGGCTGATTTTCGACAAAAGAGATAACACCCCCCCATTACGTCATGCTTCAGAAATGTGGAAAATGGTCCGTTTTCAAATGTTTTATTTTTGAACGTCAGTTCACATTTGTAGGTGGATCATCAGTGTTAGAGCTAAAATTAGCATGTTTAAAGTGATTTTCATGCTTCCAGGGGCTCGGGAAGTTAATTAAATACCATTTGGAGGCATTTAATGTTCGAGCAAAAACGGCTGATTTTCGACAAAAGAGATAACACCCCCCCATTACGTCATGCTTCAGAAATGTGGAAAATGGTCCGTTTTCAAATGTTTTATTTTTGAACGTCAGTTCACATTTGTAGGTGGATCATCAGTGTTAGAGCTAAAATTAGCATGTTTAAAGTGATTTTCATGCTTCCAGGGGCTCGGGAAGTTAATTAAATACCATTTGGAGGCATTTAATGTTCGAGCAAAAACGGCTGATTTTCGACAAAAGAGATAACACCCCCCCATTACGTCATGCTTCAGAAATGTGGAAAATGGTCCGTTTTCAAATGTTTTATTTTTGAACGTCAGTTCACATTTGTAGGTGGATCATCAGTGTTAGAGCTAAAATTAGCATGTTTAAAGTGATTTTCATGCTTCCAGGGGCCCAAAACACAAGATTTATGGAATGGTTAAAAGTGCATGAAAATGGCCAATTTACTCACTCTGAGTTCTCAAAAAGGGTTTCTTCACCCCGGGAAGTTAATTAAATACCATTTGGAGGCATTTAATGTTCAAGCAAAAACGGCTGATTTTCGACAAAAGAGATAACACCCCCCCATTACGTCATGCTTCAGAAATGTGGAAAATGGTCTGTTTTCAAATGTTTTATTTTTGAACGTCAGTTCACATTTGTAGGTGGATCATCAGTGTTAGAGCTAAAATTAGCATGTTTAAAGTGATTTTCATGCTTCCAGGGGCCCAAAACACAAGATTTATGGAATGGTTAAAAGTGCATGAAAATGGCCAATTTACTCACTCTGAGTTCTCAAAAAGGGTTTCTTCACCCCGGGAAGTTAATTAAATACCATTTGGAGGCATTTAATGTTCGAGCAAAAACGGCTGATTTTCGACAAAAGAGATAACACCCCCCCATTACGTCATGCTTCAGAAATGTGGAAAATGGTCCGTTTTCAAATGTTTTATTTTTGAGCGTCAGTTCACATTTGTAGGTGGATCATCAGTGTTAGAGCTAAAATTAGCATGTTTAAAGTGATTTTCATGCTTCCAGGGGCCCAAAACACAAGATTTATGGAATGGTTAAAAGTGCATGAAAATGGCCAATTTACTCACTCTGAGTTCTCAAAAAGGGTTTCTTCACCCCGGGAAGTTAATTAAATACCATTTGGAGGCATTTAATGTTCGAGCAAAAACGGCTGATTTTCGACAAAAGAGATAACACCCCCCCATTACGTCATGCTTCAGAAATGTGGAAAATGGTCCGTTTTCAAATGTTTTATTTTTGAACGTCAGTTCACATTTGTAGGTGGATCATCAGTGTTAGAGCTAAAATTAGCATGTTTAAAGTGATTTTCATGCTTCCAGGGGCCCAAAATACAAGATTTATGGAATGGTTAAAAGTGCATGAAAATGGCCAATTTACTCACTCTGAGTTCTCAAAAAGGGTTTCTTCACCCCGGGAAGTTAATTAAATACCATTTGGAGGCATTTAATGTTCGAGCAAAAACGGCTGATTTTCGACAAAAGAGATAACACCCCCCCATTACGTCATGCTTCAGAAATGTGGAAAATGGTCCGTTTTCAAATGTTTTATTTTTGAACGTCAGTTCACATTTGTAGGTGGATCATCAGTGTTAGAGCTAAAATTAGCATGTTTAAAGTGATTTTCATGCTTCCAGGGGCCCAAAACACAAGATTTATGGAATGGTTAAAAGTGCATGAAAATGGCCAATTTACTCACTCTGAGTTCTCAAAAAGGGTTTCTTCACCCCGGGAAGTTAATTAAATACCATTTGGAGGCATTTAATGTTTGAGCAAAAACGGCTGATTTTCGACAAAAGAGATAACACCCCCCCATTACGTCATGCTTCAGAAATGTGGAAAATGGTCCGTTTTCAAATGTTTTATTTTTGAACGTCAGTTCACATTTGTAGGTGGATCATCAGTGTTAGAGCTAAAATTAGCATGTTTAAAGTGATTTTCATGCTTCCAGGGGCTCGGGAAGTTAATTAAATACAATTTGGAGGCATTTAATGTTCGAGCAAAAACGGCTGATTTTCGACAAAAGAGATAACACCCCCCCATTACGTCATGCTTCAGAAATGTGGAAAATGGTCCGTTTTCAAATGTTTTATTTTTGAACGTCAGTTCACATTTGTAGGTGGATCATCAGTGTTAGAGCTAAAATTAGCATGTTTAAAGTGATTTTCATGCTTCCAGGGGCTCGGGAAGTTAATTAAATACCATTTGGAGGCATTTAATGTTCGAGCAAAAACGGCTGATTTTCGACAAAAGAGATAACACCCCCCCCATTACGTCATGCTTCAGAAATGTGGAAAATGGTCCGTTTTCAAATGTTTTATTTTTGAACGTCAGTTCACATTTGTAGGTGGATCATCAGTGTTAGAGCTAAAATTAGCATGTTTAAAGTGATTTTCATGCTTCCAGGGGCTCTGGAAGTTAATTAAATACCATTTGGAGGCATTTAATGTTCGAGCAAAAACGGCTGATTTTCGACAAAAGAGATAACACCCCCCCATTACGTCATGCTTCAGAAATGTGGAAAATGGTCCGTTTTCAAATGTTTTATTTTTGAACGTCAGTTCACATTTGTAGGTGGATCATCAGTGTTAGAGCTAAAATTAGCATGTTTAAAGTGATTTTCATGCTTCCAGGGGCTCGGGAAGTTAATTAAATACCATTTGGAGGCATTTAATGTTCGAGCAAAAACGGCTGATTTTCGACAAAAGAGATAACACCCCCCCCATTACGTCATGCTTCAGAAATGTGGAAAATGGTCCGTTTTCAAATGTTTTATTTTTGAACGTCAGTTCACATTTGTAGGTGGATCATCAGTGTTAGAGCTAAAATTAGCATGTTTAAAGTGATTTTCATGCTTCCAGGGGCTCGGGAAGTTAATTAAATACCATTTGGAGGCATTTAATGTTCGAGCAAAAACGGCTGATTTTCGACAAAAGAGATAACACCCCCCCATTACGTCATGCTTCAGAAATGTGGAAAATGGTCCGTTTTCAAATGTTTTATTTTTGAACGTCAGTTCACATTTGTAGGTGGATCATCAGTGTTAGAGCTAAAATTAGCATGTTTAAAGTGATTTTCATGCTTCCAGGGGCTCGGGAAGTTAATTAAATACCATTTGGAGGCATTTAATGTTCGAGCAAAAACGGCTGATTTTCGACAAAAGAGATAACACCCCCCCATTACCTCATGCTTCAGAAATGTGGAAAATGGTCCGTTTTCAAATGTTTTATTTTTGAACGTCAGTTCACATTTGTAGGTGGATCATCAGTGTTAGAGCTAAAATTAGCATGTTTAAAGTGATTTTCATGCTTCCAGGGGCCCAAAACACAAGATTTATGGAATGGTTAAAAGTGCATGAAAATGGCCAATTTACTCACTCTGAGTTCTCAAAAAGGGTTTCTTCACCCCGGGAAGTTAATTAAATACCATTTGGAGGCATTTAATGTTCGAGCAAAAACGGCTTATTTTCGACAAAAGAGATAACACCCCCCATTACGTCATGCTTCAGAAATGTGGAAAATGGTCCGTTTTCAAATGTTTTATTTTTGAACGTCAGTTCACATTTGTAGGTGGATCATCAGTGTTAGAGCTAAAATTAGCATGTTTAAAGTGATTTTCATGCTTCCAGGGGCTCGGGAAGTTAATTAAATACCATTTGGAGGCATTTAATGTTCGAGCAAAAACGGCTGATTTTCGACAAAAGAGATAACACCCCCCCATTACGTCATGCTTCAGAAATGTGGAAAATGGTCCGTTTTCAAATGTTTTATTTTTGAACGTCAGTTCACATTTGTAGGTGGATCATCAGTGTTAGAGCTAAAATTAGCATGTTTAAAGTGATTTTCATGCTTCCAGGGGCTCGGGAAGTTAATTAAATACCATTTGGAGGCATTTAATGTTCGAGCAAAAACGGCTGATTTTCGACAAAAGAGATAACACCCCCCCATTACGTCATGCTTCAGAAATGTGGAAAATGGTCCGTTTTCAAATGTTTTATTTTTGAACGTCAGTTCACATTTGTAGGTGGATCATCAGTGTTAGAGCTAAAATTAGCATGTTTAAAGTGATTTTCATGCTTCCAGGGGCTCGGGAAGTTAATTAAATACCATTTGGAGGCATTTAATGTTCGAGCAAAAACGGCTGATTTTCGACAAAAGAGATAACACCCCCCCATTACGTCATGCTTCAGAAATGTGGAAAATGGTCCGTTTTCAAATGTTTTATTTTTGAACGTCAGTTCACATTTGTAGGTGGATCATCAGTGTTAGAGCTAAAATTAGCATGTTTAAAGTGATTTTCATGCTTCCAGGGGCCCAAAACACAAGATTTATGGAATGGTTAAAAGTGCATGAAAATGGCCAATTTACTCACTCTGAGTTCTCAAAAAGGGTTTCTTCACCCCGGGAAGTTAATTAAATACCATTTGGAGGCATTTAATGTTCGAGCAAAAACGGCTGATTTTCGACAAAAGAGATAACACCCCCCCCATTACGTCATGCTTCAGAAATGTGGAAAATGGTCCGTTTTCAAATGTTTTATTTTTGAACGTCAGTTCACATTTGTAGGTGGATCATCAGTGTTAGAGCTAAAATTAGCATGTTTAAAGTGATTTTCATGCTTCCAGGGGCCCAAAACACAAGATTTATGGAATGGTTAAAAGTGCATGAAAATGGCCAATTTACTCACTCTGAGTTCTCAAAAAGGGTTTCTTCACCCTTGGGAAGTTAATTAAATACCATTTGGAGGCATTTAATGTTCGAGCAAAAACGGCTGATTTTCGACAAAAGAGATAACACCCCCCCATTACGTCATGCTTCAGAAATGTGGAAAATGGTCCGTTTTCAAATGTTTTATTTTTGAACGTCAGTTCACATTTGTAGGTGGATCATCAGTGTTAGAGCTAAAATTAGCATGTTTAAAGTGATTTTCATGCTTCCAGGGGCTCGGGAAGTTAATTAAATACCATTTGGAGGCATTTAATGTTCGAGCAAAAACGGCTGATTTTCGACAAAAGAGATAACACCCCCCATTACGTCATGCTTCAGAAATGTGGAAAATGGTCCGTTTTCAAATGTTTTATTTTTGAACGTCAGTTCACATTTGTAGGTGGATCATCAGTGTTAGAGCTAAAATTAGCATGTTTAAAGTGATTTTCATGCTTCCAGGGGCTCGGGAAGTTAATTAAATACCATTTGGAGGCATTTAATGTTCGAGCAAAAACGGCTGATTTTCGACAAAAGAGATAACACCCCCCCCATTAGGTCATGCTTCAGAAATGTGGAAAATGGTCCGTTTTCAAATGTTTTATTTTTGAACGTCAGTTCACATTTGTAGGTGGATCATCAGTGTTAGAGCTAAAATTAGCATGTTTAAAGTGATTTTCATGCTTCCCCAGGGGCCCAAAACACAAGATTTATGGAATGGTTAAAAGTGCATGAAAATGGCCAATTTACTCACTCTGAGTTCTCAAAAAGGGTTTCTTCACCCCGGGAAGTTAATTAAATACCATTTGGAGGCATTTAATGTTCGAGCAAAAACGGCTGATTTTCGACAAAAGAGATAACACCCCCCCATTACGTCATGCTTCAGAAATGTGGAAAATGGTCCGTTTTCAAATGTTTTATTTTTGAACGTCAGTTCACATTTGTAGGTGGATCATCAGTGTTAGAGCTAAAATTAGCATGTTTAAAGTGATTTTCATGCTTCCAGGGGCCCAAAACACAAGATTTATGGAATGGTTAAAAGTGCATGAAAATGGCCAATTTACTCACTCTGAGTTCTCAAAAAGGGTTTCTTCACCCCGGGAAGTTAATTAAATACCATTTGGAGGCATTTAATGTTCGAGCAAAAACGGCTGATTTTCGACAAAAGAGATAACACCCCCCCATTACGTCATGCTTCAGAAATGTGGAAAATGGTCCGTTTTCAAATGTTTTATTTTTGAGCGTCAGTTCACATTTGTAGGTGGATCATCAGTGTTAGAGCTAAAATTAGCATGTTTAAAGTGATTTTCATGCTTCCAGGGGCCCAAAACACAAGATTTATGGAATGGTTAAAAGTGCATGAAAATGGCCAATTTACTCACTCTGAGTTCTCAAAAAGGGTTTCTTCACCCCGGGAAGTTAATTAAATACCATTTGGAGGCATTTAATGTTCGAGCAAAAACGGCTGATTTTCGACAAAAGAGATAACACCCCCCCATTACGTCATGCTTCAGAAATGTGGAAAATGGTCCGTTTTCAAATGTTTTATTTTTGAACGTCAGTTCACATTTGTAGGTGGATCATCAGTGTTAGAGCTAAAATTAGCATGTTTAAAGTGATTTTCATGCTTCCAGGGGCCCAAAATACAAGATTTATGGAATGGTTAAAAGTGCATGAAAATGGCCAATTTACTCACTCTGAGTTCTCAAAAAGGGTTTCTTCACCCCGGGAAGTTAATTAAATACCATTTGGAGGCATTTAATGTTCGAGCAAAAACGGCTGATTTTCGACAAAAGAGATAACACCCCCCCATTACGTCATGCTTCAGAAATGTGGAAAATGGTCCGTTTTCAAATGTTTTATTTTTGAACGTCAGTTCACATTTGTAGGTGGATCATCAGTGTTAGAGCTAAAATTAGCATGTTTAAAGTGATTTTCATGCTTCCAGGGGCCCAAAACACAAGATTTATGGAATGGTTAAAAGTGCATGAAAATGGCCAATTTACTCACTCTGAGTTCTCAAAAAGGGTTTCTTCACCCCGGGAAGTTAATTAAATACCATTTGGAGGCATTTAATGTTCGAGCAAAAACGGCTGATTTTCGACAAAAGAGATAACACCCCCCCATTACGTCATGCTTCAGAAATGTGGAAAATGGTCCGTTTTCAAATGTTTTATTTTTGAACGTCAGTTCACATTTGTAGGTGGATCATCAGTGTTAGAGCTAAAATTAGCATGTTTAAAGTGATTTTCATGCTTCCAGGGGCTCGGGAAGTTAATTAAATACAATTTGGAGGCATTTAATGTTCGAGCAAAAACGGCTGATTTTCGACAAAAGAGATAACACCCCCCCATTACGTCATGCTTCAGAAATGTGGAAAATGGTCCGTTTTCAAATGTTTTATTTTTGAACGTCAGTTCACATTTGTAGGTGGATCATCAGTGTTAGAGCTAAAATTAGCATGTTTAAAGTGATTTTCATGCTTCCAGGGGCTCGGGAAGTTAATTAAATACCATTTGGAGGCATTTAATGTTCGAGCAAAAACGGCTGATTTTCGACAAAAGAGATAACACCCCCCCCATTACGTCATGCTTCAGAAATGTGGAAAATGGTCCGTTTTCAAATGTTTTATTTTTGAACGTCAGTTCACATTTGTAGGTGGATCATCAGTGTTAGAGCTAAAATTAGCATGTTTAAAGTGATTTTCATGCTTCCAGGGGCTCTGGAAGTTAATTAAATACCATTTGGAGGCATTTAATGTTCGAGCAAAAACGGCTGATTTTCGACAAAAGAGATAACACCCCCCCATTACGTCATGCTTCAGAAATGTGGAAAATGGTCCGTTTTCAAATGTTTTATTTTTGAACGTCAGTTCACATTTGTAGGTGGATCATCAGTGTTAGAGCTAAAATTAGCATGTTTAAAGTGATTTTCATGCTTCCAGGGGCTCGGGAAGTTAATTAAATACCATTTGGAGGCATTTAATGTTCGAGCAAAAACGGCTGATTTTCGACAAAAGAGATAACACCCCCCCATTACGTCATGCTTCAGAAATGTGGAAAATGGTCCGTTTTCAAATGTTTTATTTTTGAACGTCAGTTCACATTTGTAGGTGGATCATCAGTGTTAGAGCTAAAATTGGCATGTTTAAAGTGATTTTCATGCTTCCAGGGGCTCGGGAAGTTATTTAAATACCATTTGGAGGCATTTAATGTTCGAGCAAAAACGGCTGATTTTCGACAAAAGAGATAACACCCCCCCATTACGTCATGCTTCAGAAATGTGGAAAATGGTCCGTTTTCAAATGTTTTATTTTTGAACGTCAGTTCACATTTGTAGGTGGATCATCAGTGTTAGAGCTAAAATTAGCATGTTTAAAGTGATTTTCATGCTTCCAGGGGCCCAAAACACAAGATTTATGGAATGGTTAAAAGTGCATGAAAATGGCCAATTTACTCACTCTGAGTTCTCAAAAGGGTTTCTTCACCCCGGGAAGTTAATTAAATACCATTTGGAGGCATTTAATGTTCGAGCAAAAACGGCTGATTTTCGACAAAAGAGATAACACCCCCCCATTACGTCATGCTTCAGAAATGTGGAAAATGGTCCGTTTTCAAATGTTTTATTTTTGAACGTCAGTTCACATTTGTAGGTGGATCATCAGTGTTAGAGCTAAAATTAGCATGTTTAAAGTGATTTTCATGCTTCCAGGGGCTCGGGAAGTTAATTAAATACCATTTGGAGGCATTTAATGTTCGAGCAAAAACGGCTGATTTTCGACAAAAGAGATAACACCCCCCCATTACGTCATGCTTCAGAAATGTGGAAAATGGTCCATTTTCAAATGTTTTATTTTTGAACGTCAGTTCACATTTGTAGGGGGATCATCAGTGTTAGAGCTAAAATTAGCATGTTTAAAGTGATTTTCATGCTTCCAGGGGCTCGGGAAGTTAATTAAATACCATTTGGAGGCATTTAATGTTCGAGCAAAAACGGCTGATTTTCGACAAAAGAGATAACACCCCCCCATTACGTCATGCTTCAGAAATGTGGAAAATGGTCCGTTTTCAAATGTTTTATTTTTGAACGTCAGTTCACATTTGTAGGTGGATCATCAGTGTTAGAGCTAAAATTAGCATGTTTAAAGTGATTTTCATGCTTCCAGGGGCTCGGGAAGTTAATTAAATACCATTTGGAGGCATTTAATGTTCGAACAAAAACGGCTGATTTTCGACAAAAGAGATAACACCCCCCCATTACGTCATGCTTCAGAAATGTGGAAAATGGTCCGTTTTCAAATGTTTTATTTTTGAACGTCAGTTCACATTTGTAGGTGGATCATCAGTGTTAGAGCTAAAATTAGCATGTTTAAAGTGATTTTCATGCTTCCAGGGGCCCAAAACACAAGATTTATGGAATGGTTAAAAGTGCATGAAAATGGCCAATTTACTCACTCTGAGTTCTCAAAAAGGGTTTCTTCACCCCGGGAAGTTAATTAAATACCATTTGGAGGCATTTAATGTTCGAGCAAAAACGGCTGATTTTCGACAAAAGAGATAACACCCCCCCATTACGTCATGCTTCAGAAATGTGGAAAATGGTCCGTTTTCAAATGTTTTATTTTTGAACGTCAGTTCACATTTGTAGGTGGATCATCAGTGTTAGAGCTAAAATTAGCATGTTTAAAGTGATTTTCATGCTTCCAGGGGCCCAAAACACAAGATTTATGGAATGGTTAAAAGTGCATGAAAATGGCCAATTTACTCACTCTGAGTTCTCAAAAAGGGTTTCTTCACCCCGGGAAGTTAATTAAATACCATTTGGAGGCATTTAATGTTCGAGCAAAAACGGCTGATTTTCGACAAAAGAGATAACACCCCCCCATTACGTCATGCTTCAGAAATGTGGAAAATGGTCCGTTTTCAAATGTTTTATTTTTGAACGTCAGTTCACATTTGTAGGTGGATCATCAGTGTTAGAGCTAAAATTAGCATGTTTAAAGTGATTTTCATGCTTCCAGGGGCCCAAAACACAAGATTTATGGAATGGTTAAAAGTGCATGAAAATGGCCAATTTACTCACTCTGAGTTCTCAAAAAGGGTTTCTTCACCCCGGGAAGTTAATTAAATACCATTTGGAGGCATTTAATGTTCGAGCAAAAACGGCTGATTTTCGACAAAAGAGATAACACCCCCCCATTACGTCATGCTTCAGAAATGTGGAAAATGGTCCGTTTTCAAATGTTTTATTTTTGAACGTCAGTTCACATTTGTAGGTGGATCATCAGTGTTAGAGCTAAAATTAGCATGTTTAAAGTGATTTTCATGCTTCCAGGGGCCCAAAACACAAGATTTATGGAATGGTTAAAAGTGCATGAAAATGGCCAATTTACTCACTCTGAGTTCTCAAAAAGGGTTTCTTCACCCCGGGAAGTTAATTAAATACCATTTGGAGGCATTTAATGTTCGAGCAAAAACGGCTGATTTTCGACAAAAGAGATAACACCCCCCCATTACGTCATGCTTCAGAAATGTGGAAAATGGTCCGTTTTCAAATGTTTTATTTTTGAACGTCAGTTCACATTTGTAGGTGGATCATCAGTGTTAGAGCTAAAATTAGCATGTTTAAAGTGATTTTCATGCTTCCAGGGGCTCGGGAAGTTAATTAAATACCATTTGGAGGCATTTAATGTTCGAGCAAAAACGGCTGATTTTCGACAAAAGAGATAACACCCCCCCATTACGTCATGCTTCAGAAATGTGGAAAATGGTCCGTTTTCAAATGTTTTATTTTTGAACGTCAGTTCACATTTGTAGGTGGATCATCAGTGTTAGAGCTAAAATTAGCATGTTTAAAGTGATTTTCATGCTTCCAGGGGCTCGGGAAGTTAATTAAATACCATTTGGAGGCATTTAATGTTCGAGCAAAAACGGCTGATTTTCGACAAAAGAGATAACACCCCCCCATTACGTCATGCTTCAGAAATGTGGAAAATGGTCCGTTTTCAAATGTTTTATTTTTGAACGTCAGTTCACATTTGTAGGTGGATCATCAGTGTTAGAGCTAAAATTAGCATGTTTAAAGTGATTTTCATGCTTCCAGGGGCTCGGGAAGTTAATTAAATACCATTTGGAGGCATTTAATGTTCGAGCAAAAACGGCTGATTTTCGACAAAAGAGATAACACCCCCCCATTACGTCATGCTTCAGAAATGTGGAAAATGGTCCGTTTTCAAATGTTTTATTTTTGAACGTCAGTTCACATTTGTAGGTGGATCATCAGTGTTAGAGCTAAAATTAGCATGTTTAAAGTGATTTTCATGCTTCCAGGGGCTCGGGAAGTTAATTAAATACCATTTGGAGGCATTTAATGTTCGAGCAAAAACGGCTGATTTTCGACAAAAGAGATAACACCCCCCCATTACGTCATGCTTCAGAAATGTGGAAAATGGTCCGTTTTCAAATGTTTTATTTTTGAACGTCAGTTCACATTTGTAGGTGGATCATCAGTGTTAGAGCTAAAATTAGCATGTTTAAAGTGATTTTCATGCTTCCAGGGGCTCGGGAAGTTAATTAAATACCATTTGGAGGCATTTAATGTTCGAGCAAAAACGGCTGATTTTCGACAAAAGAGATAACACCCCCCCATTACGTCATGCTTCAGAAATGTGGAAAATGGTCCGTTTTCAAATGTTTTATTTTTGAACGTCAGTTCACATTTGTAGGTGGATCATCAGTGTTAGAGCTAAAATTAGCATGTTTAAAGTGATTTTCATGCTTCCAGGGGCTCGGGAAGTTAATTAAATACCATTTGGAGGCATTTAATGTTCGAGCAAAAACGGCTGATTTTCGACAAAAGAGATAACACCCCCCCATTACCTCATGCTTCAGAAATGTGGAAAATGGTCCGTTTTCAAATGTTTTATTTTTGAACGTCAGTTCACATTTGTAGGTGGATCATCAGTGTTAGAGCTAAAATTAGCATGTTTAAAGTGATTTTCATGCTTCCAGGGGCCCAAAACACAAGATTTATGGAATGGTTAAAAGTGCATGAAAATGGCCAATTTACTCACTCTGAGTTCTCAAAAAGGGTTTCTTCACCCCGGGAAGTTAATTAAATACCATTTGGAGGCATTTAATGTTCGAGCAAAAACGGCTGATTTTCGACAAAAGAGATAACACCCCCCCATTACGTCATGCTTCAGAAATGTGGAAAATGGTCCGTTTTCAAATGTTTTATTTTTGAACGTCAGTTCACATTTGTAGGTGGATCATCAGTGTTAGAGCTAAAATTAGCATGTTTAAAGTGATTTTCATGCTTCCAGGGGCTCGGGAAGTTAATTAAATACCATTTGGAGGCATTTAATGTTCGAGCAAAAACGGCTGATTTTCGACAAAAGAGATAACACCCCCCCATTACGTCATGCTTCAGAAATGTGGAAAATGGTCCGTTTTCAAATGTTTTATTTTTGAACGTCAGTTCACATTTGTAGGTGGATCATCAGTGTTAGAGCTAAAATTAGCATGTTTAAAGTGATTTTCATGCTTCCAGGGGCTCGGGAAGTTAATTAAATACCATTTGGAGGCATTTAATGTTCGAGCAAAAACGGCTGATTTTCGACAAAAGAGATAACACCCCCCCATTACGTCATGCTTCAGAAATGTGGAAAATGGTCCGTTTTCAAATGTTTTATTTTTGAACGTCAGTTCACATTTGTAGGTGGATCATCAGTGTTAGAGCTAAAATTAGCATGTTTAAAGTGATTTTCATGCTTCCAGGGGCTCGGGAAGTTAATTAAATACCATTTGGAGGCATTTAATGTTCGAGCAAAAACGGCTGATTTTCGACAAAAGAGATAACACCCCCCCATTACGTCATGCTTCAGAAATGTGGAAAATGGTCCGTTTTCAAATGTTTTATTTTTGAACGTCAGTTCACATTTGTAGGTGGATCATCAGTGTTAGAGCTAAAATTAGCATGTTTAAAGTGATTTTCATGCTTCCAGGGGCTCGGGAAGTTAATTAAATACCATTTGGAGGCATTTAATGTTCGAGCAAAAACGGCTGATTTTCGACAAAAGAGATAACACCCCCCCATTACGTCATGCTTCAGAAATGTGGAAAATGGTCCGTTTTCAAATGTTTTATTTTTGAACGTCAGTTCACATTTGTAGGTGGATCATCAGTGTTAGAGCTAAAATTAGCATGTTTAAAGTGATTTTCATGCTTCCAGGGGCCCAAAACACAAGATTTATGGAATGGTTAAAAGTGCATGAAAATGGCCAATTTACTCACTCTGAGTTCTCAAAAAGGGTTTCTTCACCCCGGGAAGTTAATTAAATACCATTTGGAGGCATTTAATGTTCGAGCAAAAACGGCTGATTTTCGACAAAAGAGATAACCCCCCCCCATTACGTCATGCTTCAGAAATGTGGAAAATGGTCCGTTTTCAAATGTTTTATTTTTGAACGTCAGTTCACATTTGTAGGTGGATCATCAGTGTTAGAGCTAAAATTAGCATGTTTAAAGTGATTTTCATGCTTCCAGGGGCTCGGGAAGTTAATTAAATACCATTTGGAGGCATTTAATGTTCGAGCAAAATCGGCTGATTTTCGACAAAAGAGATAACACCCCCCCATTACGTCATGCTTCAGAAATGTGGAAAATGGTCCATTTTCAAATGTTTTATTTTTGAACGTCAGTTCACATTTGTAGGGGGATCATCAGTGTTAGAGCTAAAATTAGCATGTTTAAAGTGATTTTCATGCTTCCAGGGGCTCGGGAAGTTAATTAAATACCATTTGGAGGCATTTAATGTTCGAGCAAAAACGGCTGATTTTCGACAAAAGAGATAACACCCCCCCATTACGTCATGCTTCAGAAATGTGGAAAATGGTCCGTTTTCAAATGTTTTATTTTTGAACGTCAGTTCACATTTGTAGGTGGATCATCAGTGTTAGAGCTAAAATTAGCATGTTTAAAGTGATTTTCATGCTTCCAGGGGCTCGGGAAGTTAATTAAATACCATTTGGAGGCATTTAATGTTCGAACAAAAACGGCTGATTTTCGACAAAAGAGATAACACCCCCCCATTACGTCATGCTTCAGAAATGTGGAAAATGGTCCGTTTTCAAATGTTTTATTTTTGAACGTCAGTTCACATTTGTAGGTGGATCATCAGTGTTAGAGCTAAAATTAGCATGTTTAAAGTGATTTTCATGCTTCCAGGGGCTCGGGAAGTTAATTAAATACCATTTGGAGGCATTTAATGTTCGAGCAAAAACGGCTGATTTTCGACAAAAGAGATAACACCCCCCCATTACGTCATGCTTCAGAAATGTGGAAAATGGTCCGTTTTCAAATGTTTTATTTTTGAACGTCAGTTCACATTTGTAGGTGGATCATCAGTGTTAGAGCTAAAATTAGCATGTTTAAAGTGATTTTCATGCTTCCAGGGGCTCGGGAAGTTAATTAAATACCATTTGGAGGCATTTAATGTTCGAGCAAAAACGGCTGATTTTCGACAAAAGAGATAACACCCCCCCATTACGTCATGCTTCAGAAATGTGGAAAATGGTCCGTTTTCAAATGTTTTATTTTTGAACGTCAGTTCACATTTGTAGGTGGATCATCAGTGTTAGAGCTAAAATTAGCATGTTTAAAGTGATTTTCATGCTTCCAGGGGCTCGGGAAGTTAATTAAATACCATTTGGAGGCATTTAATGTTCGAGCAAAAACGGCTGATTTTCGACAAAAGAGATAACACCCCCCCATTACGTCATGCTTCAGAAATGTGGAAAATGGTCCGTTTTCAAATGTTTTATTTTTGAACGTCAGTTCACATTTGTAGGTGGATCATCAGTGTTAGAGCTAAAATTAGCATGTTTAAAGTGATTTTCATGCTTCCAGGGGCTCGGGAAGTTAATTAAATACCATTTGGAGGCATTTAATGTTCGAGCAAAAACGGCTGATTTTCGACAAAAGAGATAACACCCCCCCATTACGTCATGCTTCAGAAATGTGGAAAATGGTCCGTTTTCAAATGTTTTATTTTTGAACGTCAGTTCACATTTGTAGGTGGATCATCAGTGTTAGAGCTAAAATTAGCATGTTTAAAGTGATTTTCATGCTTCCAGGGGCTCGGGAAGTTAATTAAATACCATTTGGAGGCATTTAATGTTCGAGCAAAAACGGCTGATTTTCGACAAAAGAGATAACACCCCCCCATTACCTCATGCTTCAGAAATGTGGAAAATGGTCCGTTTTCAAATGTTTTATTTTTGAACGTCAGTTCACATTTGTAGGTGGATCATCAGTGTTAGAGCTAAAATTAGCATGTTTAAAGTGATTTTCATGCTTCCAGGGGCCCAAAACACAAGATTTATGGAATGGTTAAAAGTGCATGAAAATGGCCAATTTACTCACTCTGAGTTCTCAAAAAGGGTTTCTTCACCCCGGGAAGTTAATTAAATACCATTTGGAGGCATTTAATGTTCGAGCAAAAACGGCTGATTTTCGACAAAAGAGATAACACCCCCCCATTACGTCATGCTTCAGAAATGTGGAAAATGGTCCGTTTTCAAATGTTTTATTTTTGAACGTCAGTTCACATTTGTAGGTGGATCATCAGTGTTAGAGCTAAAATTAGCATGTTTAAAGTGATTTTCATGCTTCCAGGGGCTCGGGAAGTTAATTAAATACCATTTGGAGGCATTTAATGTTCGAGCAAAAACGGCTGATTTTCGACAAAAGAGATAACACCCCCCCATTACGTCATGCTTCAGAAATGTGGAAAATGGTCCGTTTTCAAATGTTTTATTTTTGAACGTCAGTTCACATTTGTAGGTGGATCATCAGTGTTAGAGCTAAAATTAGCATGTTTAAAGTGATTTTCATGCTTCCAGGGGCTCGGGAAGTTAATTAAATACCATTTGGAGGCATTTAATGTTCGAGCAAAAACGGCTGATTTTCGACAAAAGAGATAACACCCCCCCATTACGTCATGCTTCAGAAATGTGGAAAATGGTCCGTTTTCAAATGTTTTATTTTTGAACGTCAGTTCACATTTGTAGGTGGATCATCAGTGTTAGAGCTAAAATTAGCATGTTTAAAGTGATTTTCATGCTTCCAGGGGCTCGGGAAGTTAATTAAATACCATTTGGAGGCATTTAATGTTCGAGCAAAAACGGCTGATTTTCGACAAAAGAGATAACACCCCCCCATTACGTCATGCTTCAGAAATGTGGAAAATGGTCCGTTTTCAAATGTTTTATTTTTGAACGTCAGTTCACATTTGTAGGTGGATCATCAGTGTTAGAGCTAAAATTAGCATGTTTAAAGTGATTTTCATGCTTCCAGGGGCTCGGGAAGTTAATTAAATACCATTTGGAGGCATTTAATGTTCGAGCAAAAACGGCTGATTTTCGACAAAAGAGATAACACCCCCCCATTACGTCATGCTTCAGAAATGTGGAAAATGGTCCGTTTTCAAATGTTTTATTTTTGAACGTCAGTTCACATTTGTAGGTGGATCATCAGTGTTAGAGCTAAAATTAGCATGTTTAAAGTGATTTTCATGCTTCCAGGGGCCCAAAACACAAGATTTATGGAATGGTTAAAAGTGCATGAAAATGGCCAATTTACTCACTCTGAGTTCTCAAAAAGGGTTTCTTCACCCCGGGAAGTTAATTAAATACCATTTGGAGGCATTTAATGTTCGAGCAAAAACGGCTGATTTTCGACAAAAGAGATAACCCCCCCCCATTACGTCATGCTTCAGAAATGTGGAAAATGGTCCGTTTTCAAATGTTTTATTTTTGAACGTCAGTTCACATTTGTAGGTGGATCATCAGTGTTAGAGCTAAAATTAGCATGTTTAAAGTGATTTTCATGCTTCCAGGGGCTCGGGAAGTTAATTAAATACCATTTGGAGGCATTTAATGTTCGAGCAAAATCGGCTGATTTTCGACAAAAGAGATAACACCCCCCCATTACGTCATGCTTCAGAAATGTGGAAAATGGTCCGTTTTCAAATGTTTTATTTTTGAACGTCAGTTCACATTTGTAGGTGGATCATCAGTGTTAGAGCTAAAATTAGCATGTTTAAAGTGATTTTCATGCTTCCAGGGGCTCGGGAAGTTAATTAAATACCATTTGGAGGCATTTAATGTTCGAGCAAAAACGGCTGATTTTCGACAAAAGAGATAACACCCCCCCATTACGTCATGCTTCAGAAATGTGGAAAATGGTCCGTTTTC
This sequence comes from Lissotriton vulgaris, assembly GCF_964263255.1. Taxonomy (NCBI): domain Eukaryota; kingdom Metazoa; phylum Chordata; class Amphibia; order Caudata; family Salamandridae; genus Lissotriton; species Lissotriton vulgaris. Next base: position 5,510 of record NW_028255526.1, on the reverse strand, counting down.
AAATGTTTTATTTTTGAACGTCAGTTCACATTTGTAGGTGGATCATCAGTGTTAGAGCTAAAATGAGCATGTTTAAAGTGATTTTCATGCTTCCAGGGGCTCGGGAAGTTAATTTAATACCATTTGGAGGCATTTAATGTTCGAGCAAAAACGGCTGATTTTCGACAAAAGAGATAACACCCCCCCATTACGTCATGCTTCAGAAATGTGGAAAATGGTCCGTTTTCAAATGTTTTATTTTTGAACGTCAGTTCACATTTGTAGGTGGATCATCAGTGTTAGAGCTAAAATTAGCATGTTTAAAGTGATTTTCATGCTTCCAGGGGCCCAAAACACAAGATTTATGGAATGGTTAAAAGTGCATGAAAATGGCCAATTTACTCACTCTGAGTTCTCAAAAAGGGTTTCTTCACCCCGGGAAGTTAATTAAATACCATTTGGAGGCATTTAATGTTCGAGCAAAAACGGCTGATTTTCGACAAAAGAGATAACACCCCCCCATTACGTCATGCTTCAGAAATGTGGAAAATGGTCCGTTTTCAAATGTTTTATTTTTGAACGTCAGTTCACATTTGTAGGTGGATCATCAGTGTTAGAGCTAAAATTAGCATGTTTAAAGTGATTTTCATGCTTCCAGGGGCCCAAAACACAAGATTTATGGAATGGTTAAAAGTGCATGAAAATGGCCAATTTACTCACTCTGAGTTCTCAAAAAGGGTTTCTTCACCCCGGGAAGTTAATTAAATACCATTTGGAGGCATTTAATGTTCGAGCAAAAACGGCTGATTTTCGACAAAAGAGATAACACCCCCCCATTACGTCATGCTTCAGAAATGTGGAAAATGGTCCGTTTTCAAATGTTTTATTTTTGAACGTCAGTTCACATTTGTAGGTGGATCATCAGTGTTAGAGCTAAAATTAGCATGTTTAAAGTGATTTTCATGCTTCCAGGGGCTCGGGAAGTTAATTAAATACCATTTGGAGGCATTTAATGTTCGAGCAAAAACGGCTGATTTTCGACAAAAGAGATAACACCCCCCCATTACGTCATGCTTCAGAAATGTGGAAAATGGTCCGTTTTCAAATGTTTTATTTTTGAACGTCAGTTCACATTTGTAGGTGGATCATCAGTGTTAGAGCTAAAATTAGCATGTTTAAATTGATTTTCATGCTTCCAGGGGCCCAAAACACAAGATTTATGGAATGGTTAAAAGTGCATGAAAATGGCCAATTTACTCACTCTGAGTTCTCAAAAAGGGTTTCTTCACCCCGGGAAGTTAATTAAATACCATTTGGAGGCATTTAATGTTCGAGCAAAAACGGCTGATTTTCGACAAAAGAGATAACACCCCCCCATTACGTCATGCTTCAGAAATGTGGAAAATGGTCCGTTTTCAAATGTTTTATTTTTGAACGTCAGTTCACATTTGTAGGTGGATCATCAGTGTTAGAGCTAAAATTAGCATGTTTAAAGTGATTTTCATGCTTCCAGGGGCTCGGGAAGTTAATTAAATACCATTTGGAGGCATTTAATGTTCGAGCAAAAACGGCTGATTTTCGACAAAAGAGATAACACCCTCCCATTACGTCATGCTTCAGAAATGTGGAAAATGGTCCGTTTTCAAATGTTTTATTTTTGAACGTCAGTTCACATTGTAGGTGGATCATCAGTGTTAGAGCTAAAATTAGCATGTTTAAAGTGATTTTCATGCTTCCAGGGGCTCGGGAAGTTAATTAAATACCATTTGGAGGCATTTAATGTTCGCGCAAAAACGGCTGATTTTCGACAAAAGAGATAACACCCCCCCATTACGTCATGCTTCAGAAATGTGGAAAATGGTCCGTTTTCAAATGTTTTATTTTTGAACGTCAGTTCACATTTGTAGGTGGATCATCAGTGTTAGAGCTAAAATTAGCATGTTTAAAGTGATTTTCATGCTTCCAGGGGCTCGGGAAGTTAATTAAATACCATTTGGAGGCATTTAATGTTCGAGCAAAAACGGCTGATTTTCGACAAAAGAGATAACACCCCCCCATTACGTCATGCTTCAGAAATGTGGAAAATGGTCCGTTTTCAAATGTTTTATTTTTGAACGTCAGTTCACATTTGTAGGTGGATCATCAGTGTTAGAGCTAAAATTAGCATGTTTAAAGTGATTTTCATGCTTCCAGGGGCTCGGGAAGTTAATTAAATACCATTTGGAGGCATTTAATGTTCGAGCAAAAACGGCTGATTTTCGACAAAAGAGATAACACCCCCCCATTACGTCATGCTTCAGAAATGTGGAAAATGGTCCGTTTTCAAATGTTTTATTTTTGAACGTCAGTTCACATTTGTAGGTGGATCATCAGTGTTAGAGCTAAAATTAGCATGTTTAAAGTGATTTTCATGCTTCCAGGGGCCCAAAACACAAGATTTATGGAATGGTTAAAAGTGCATGAAAATGGCCAATTTACTCACTCTGAGTTCTCAAAAAGGGTTTCTTCACCCCGGGAAGTTAATTAAATACCATTTGGAGGCATTTAATGTTCGAGCAAAAACGGCTGATTTTCGACAAAAGAGATAACACCCCCCATTACGTCATGCTTCAGAAATGTGGAAAATGGTCCGTTTTCAAATGTTTTATTTTTGAACGTCAGTTCACATTTGTAGGTGGATCATCAGTGTTAGAGCTAAAATTAGCATGTTTAAAGTGATTTTCATGCTTCCAGGGGCTCGGGAAGTTAATTAAATACCATTTGGAGGCATTTAATGTTCGAGCAAAAAACGGCTGATTTTCGACAAAAGAGATAACACCCCCCCATTACGTCATGCTTCAGAAATGTGGAAAATGGTCCATTTTCAAATGTTTTATTTTTGAACGTCAGTTCACATTTGTAGGTGGATCATCAGTGTTAGAGCTAAAATTAGCATGTTTAAAGTGATTTTCATGCTTCCAGGGGCCCAAAACACAAGATTTATGGAATGGTTAAAAGTGCATGAAAATGGCCAATTTACTCACTCTGAGTTCTCAAAAAGGGTTTCTTCACCCCGGGAAGTTAATTAAATACCATTTGGAGGCATTTAATGTTCGAGCAAAAACGGCTGATTTTCGACAAAAGAGATAACACCCCCCCATTACGTCATGCTTCAGAAATGTGGAAAATGGTCCGTTTTCAAATGTTTTATTTTTGAACGTCAGTTCACATTTGTAGGTGGATCATCAGTGTTAGAGCTAAAATTAGCATGTTTAAAGTGATTTTCATGCTTCCAGGGGCTCGGGAAGTTAATTAAATACCTTTTGGAGGCATTTAATGTTCGAGCAAAAACGGCTGATTTTCGACAAAAGAGATAACACCCCCCCATTACGTCATGCTTCAGAAATGTGGAAAATGGTCCGTTTTCAAATGTTTTATTTTTGAACGTCAGTTCACATTTGTAGGTGGATCATCAGTGTTAGAGCTAAAATTAGCATGTTTAAAGTGATTTTCATGCTTCCAGGGGCTCGGGAAGTTAATTAAATACCATTTGGAGGCATTTAATGTTCGAGCAAAAACGGCTGATTTTCGACAAAAGAGATAACACCCCCCCATTACGTCATGCTTCAGAAATGTGGAAAATGGTCCGTTTTCAAATGTTTTATTTTTGAACGTCAGTTCACATTTGTAGGTGGATCATCAGTGTTAGAGCTAAAATTAGCATGTTTAAAGTGATTTTCATGCTTCCAGGGGCTCGGGAAGTTAATTAAATACCATTTGGAGGCATTTAATGTTCGAGCAAAAACGGCTGATTTTCGACAAAAGAGATAACACCCCCCCATTACGTCATGCTTCAGAAATGTGGAAAATGGTCCGTTTTCAAATGTTTTATTTTTGAACGTCAGTTCACATTTGTAGGTGGATCATCAGTGTTAGAGCTAAAATTAGCATGTTTAAAGTGATTTTCATGCTTCCAGGGGCCCAAAACACAAGATTTATGGAATGGTTAAAAGTGCATGAAAATGGCCAATTTACTCACTCTGAGTTCTCAAAAAGGGTTTCTTCACCCGGGAAGTTAATTAAATACCATTTGGAGGCATTTAATGTTCGAGCAAAAACGGCTGATTTTCGACAAAAGAGATAACACCCCCCCATTACGTCATGCTTCAGAAATGTGGAAAATGGTCCGTTTTCAAATGTTTTATTTTTGAACGTCAGTTCACATTTGTAGGTGGATCATCAGTGTTAGAGCTAAAATTAGCATGTTTAAAGTGATTTTCATGCTTCCAGGGGCTCGGGAAGTTAATTAAATACCATTTGGAGGCATTTAATGTTCGAGCAAAAACGGCTGATTTTCGACAAAAGAGATAACACCCCCCCATTACGTCATGCTTCAGAAATGTGGAAAATGGTCCGTTTTCAAATGTTTTATTTTTGAACGTCAGTTCACATTTGTAGGTGGATCATCAGTGTTAGAGCTAAAATTAGCATGTTTAAAGTGATTTTCATGCTTCCAGGGGCTCGGGAAGTTAATTAAATACCATTTGGAGGCATTTAATGTTCGAGCAAAAACGGCTGATTTTCGACAAAAGAGATAACACCCCCCCATTACGTCATGCTTCAGAAATGTGGAAAATGGTCCGTTTTCAAATGTTTTATTTTTGAACGTCAGTTCACATTTGTAGGTGGATCATCAGTGTTAGAGCTAAAATTAGCATGTTTAAAGTGATTTTCATGCTTCCAGGGGCCCAAAACACAAGATTTATGGAATGGTTAAAAGTGCATGAAAATGGCCAATTTACTCACTCTGAGTTCTCAAAAAGGGTTTCTTCACCCGGGAAGTTAATTAAATACCATTTGGAGGCATTTAATGTTCGAGCAAAAACGGCTGATTTTCGACAAAAGAGATAACCCCCCCCATTACGTCATGCTTCAGAAATGTGGAAAATGGTCCGTTTTCAAATGTTTTATTTTTGAACGTCAGTTCACATTTGTAGGTGGATCATCAGTGTTAGAGCTAAAATTAGCATGTTTAAAGTGATTTTCATGCTTCCAGGGGCTCGGGAAGTTAATTAAATACCATTTGGAGGCATTTAATGTTCGAGCAAAATCGGCTGATTTTCGACAAAAGAGATAACACCCCCCCATTACGTCATGCTTCAGAAATGTGGAAAATGGTCCGTTTTCAAATGTTTTATTTTTGAACGTCAGTTCACATTTGTAGGTGGATCATCAGTGTTAGAGCTAAAATTAGCATGTTTAAAGTGATTTTCATGCTTCCAGGGGCTCGGGAAGTTAATTAAATACCATTTGGAGGCATTTAATGTTCGAGCAAAAACGGCTGATTTTCGACAAAAGAGATAACACCCCCCCATTACGTCATGCTTCAGAAATGTGGAAAATGGTCCGTTTTCAAATGTTTTATTTTTGAACGTCAGTTCACATTTGTAGGTGGATCATCAGTGTTAGAGCTAAAATTAGCATGTTTAAAGTGATTTTCATGCTTCCAGGGGCTCGGGAAGTTAATTAAATACCATTTGGAGGCATTTAAT
>NW_028255525.1:0-59092 GCF_964263255.1 Lissotriton vulgaris | reverse complement strand
TCCAACTAACTATAACGTCCCTGAAACCTGTGTTTTTACACTGAATTTTTAAGGTATTTTAAATGTTTTTTCAGTGAATATATTTATCTATATATATAGATATATATTCCACCAAATCTGTCGTACTCCTGTTACCTCCACAGAACAACAGACCACGGCACCACAACTGCTTTCAAGAAAAAGTTACTGAGTTTTCCGAAACGCGTAGAGGTATTTCGGAAAACTCAGTTTCCTTGTTTACCAGTAAGAGTTACATGTCAAAGTGTTACTTAAATAAACATCATGTGGCCAGTGACAAAATCATGGACAGTGAAGACAGACCCTTGTCAGCTGGTAGATCATATGTTGCAAAACAATATTTCTTAGGTCTCATAACAGTCGGGTTACTAAATTATATATACACTGTAAATGTACACAAAACTAGATAAATGTTGCATCGGTATTGGAAAGCAAAGCAAAAATCAGTGGGTTAATTTAATCATGCCTTCGCTGCTTTCGCTCACGTTCACAACTTTATTGTCATTTATTCAGGGCGCGATGGATACATTGTTAAGAAAAACCATTACAAGATGGCAACTATGTAACAGTCCTTTGTTTACCTCTAAGACAATCACGTGATGGGTATTTAAATAACAAAAAAATGGCGCGCCAATGTAACATCGACAAAGGCAGTAGCCGAAACGCGTCTGGTTCTCTGAGGGTAAAATAAAGAAACTAAACCCTCCTCCCGTGAGTGCCGTGTCTTCTTCGAAGGTGAGGGAGAGGAAAGCTTTGATAGTAGCGGGGTGACTCCCCCCACATACAGGCACCCGTGTTCGAGTGCGCGACTTGGCGCCACAAGGAAGCAGTGATATATATATATATATATATATATCCAGTTTCCATCCTCAGCGCCGCTTGCACGCGCCAAAAGAACGAGAGAGACGGACTCTTCCTTTCTTTTCAGCAGCCGCTGTAAGTTTTATTTTCTCATTTTAATCAGTGCATTGCCGTGCTCAAACCAAACGCGTTTCGGCGATCCCAGTCGCCTTGCTCGCTGGTAACAAGTGCTCACAATCCCTTTGATTTTTAAATAAACACACCACCAATCCCCAGTCACCACAAAATCATAGAAATCAACAACAGACTCATACCGGCATAAGTATACTGACATTAAATTAGAAATGCAAGGACAAAAAACCTTCTTTACGATTTCTGTCTAAATACCCCATGTGCTTAACTAATTCAATTCATTTATAAGATAAAGCACAATTCATATAAATTCAATATGTACAAAAAAATATATATCCTTTTCCACCTGTTTTATCCCTTTGCTTGGAGACGCACTCAAATGGACAAGCAGGGCCCCATCAGTGATGACAAAGTCCTTTAATAAAGCAAACCGGCATTTCCTTTCCAAACTTTCCAAAAGCCCAAGCTTTATTAAAGGACTTTGTCATCACTGGTGGGGCCCTGCTTGTCCATTTGAGTGCGTCTCCAAGCAAAGGGATAAAACAGGTGGAAAACATTTAACCGGCCAGTCCTTGGGTCGGGGAGTTCGCACCACCTTCGAACTGTGAGGGGCTGCTGCGAGATACTGGAATCTCAGCATAGCGGAATGGCAGGTTACAGCACTAATTAAAACCGGAATTCCTTCTGAAAAAACCCACTGGAGGGAATTAAAATGTGCACTAATGAATTGTTGCTGGCAGAACCCATGGAAGGGTGAAAGCACACGAGGGAAGACTTCAAGTCCCAGCATGCTGTTCCATTCATTGCACCGGAGCCAGCCCATGAGGGGGCGGGTAACTGAAATATAAAATCAGGTGACTTGACACTCTCGTGAAACTGCTGAATACAATTGTGCTAGCCCGTGACCAAGGTGCAGGAGCACTGAAACGCGTAGGGCTTTTGGAAAGTTTGGAAAGGAAATGCCGGTTTGCTTTATTAAAGGACTTTGTCATCACTGATGGGGCCCTGCTTGTCCATTTGAGTGCGTCTCCAAGCAAAGGGATAAAACAGGTGGAAAACATTTAACCGGCCAGTCCTTGGTCGGGGAGTTCGCACCACCTTCGAACTGTGAGGGGCTGCTGCGAGATACTGGAATCTCAGCATAGCGGAATGGCAGGTTACAGCACTAATTAAAACCGGAATTCCTTCTGAAAAAACCCACTGGAGGGAATTAAAATGTGCACTAATGAATTGTTGCTGGCAGAACCCATGGAAGGGTGAAAGCACACGAGGGAAGACTTCAAGTCCCAGCATGCTGTTCCATTCATTGCACCGGAGCCAGCCCATGAGGGGGCGGGTAACTGAAATATAAAATCAGGTGACTTGACACTCTCGTGAAACTGCTGAATACAATTGTGCTAGCTCGTGACCAAGGTGCAGGAGCACTGAAATGCGTAGGGCTTTTGGAAAGTTTGGAAAGGAAATGCCGGTTTAGCTTTATTAAAGGACTTTGTCATCACTGATGGGGCCCTGCTTGTCCATTTGAGTGCGTCTCCAAGCAAAGGGATAAAACAGGTGGAAAACATTTAACCGGCCAGTCCTTGGTCGGGGAGTTCGCACCACCTTCGAACTGTGAGGGGCTGCTGCGAGATACTGGAATCTCAGCATAGCGGAATGGCAGGTTACAGCACTAATTAAAACCGGAATTCCTTCTGAAAAAACCCACTGGAGGGAATTAAAATGTGCACTAATGAATTGTTGCTGGCAGAACCCATGGAAGGGTGAAAGCACACGAGGGAAGACTTCAAGTCCCAGCATGCTGTTCCATTCATTGCACCGGAGCCAGCCCATGAGGGGGCGGGTAACTGAAATATAAAATCAGGTGACTTGACACTCTCGTGAAACTGCTGAATACAATTGTGCTAGCCCGTGACCAAGGTGCAGGAGCACTGAAACGCGTAGGGCTTTTGGAAAGTTTGGAAAGGAAATGCCGGTTTGCTTTATTAAAGGACTTTGTCATCACTGATGGGGCCCTGCTTGTCCATTTGAGTGCGTCTCCAAGCAAAGGGATAAAACAGGTGGAAAACATTTAACCGGCCAGTCCTTGGTCAGGGAGTTCGCACCACCTTCGAACTGTGAGGGGCTGCTGCGAGATACTGGAATCTCAGCATAGCAGAATGGCAGGTTACAACACTAATTAAAACCGGAATTCCTTCTGAAAAAACCCACTGGAGGGAATTAAAATGTGCACTAATGAATTGTTGCTGTCAGAACCCATGGAAGGGTGAAAGCACACGAGGGAAGACTTCAAGTCCCAGCATGCTGTTCCATTCATTGCACTGGAGCCAGCCCATGAGGGGGCGGGTAACTGAAATATAAAATCAGGTGACTTGACACTCTCTGAAACTGCTGAATACAATTGTGCTAGCCCGTGACCAAGGTGCAGGAGCACTGAAACGCGTAGGGCTTTTGGAAAGTTTGGAAAGGAAATGCCGGTTTGCTTTATTAAAGGACTTTGTCATCACTGATGGGGCCCTGCTTGTCCATTTGAGTGCGTCTCCAAGCAAAGGATAAAACAGGTGGAAAATAAATAAATATATATACATCGAATTTAACAATGGGGAATAATTCATCTCACTGTATAAATACAATAATTACTTACAGTTTATACACAATGTTAATAAAAACATCATATAAAATTACCTGCACATTATTCATACTGTCAGTAAAACCATTAGTTCATGAAAGCTTGACTGGCAATGTTATATATCTGTATTATGCCTTCATTAGATGACTGGGGATAGTGTGAAAATAATCACCTCAATGTGTAGTTATGTGCTATGTGAACTCCCAGCCGGGAGTGTTAAAGTAGCATCTATAAGTAAAGGGCAGGAAAAACTTAGGCATGATGAAATCAAAGTTCGACATTAATACCTGTACTAATACATTTTATCTCAACAAACCGGTAATGTTAATAAGTTTTAACCAAGCCAGGGAAAGAAAGAGCTCATATTTCATTCAAATTTCATAAGCTGACCACTCCATGTTTATAGGTATACCAACTCCATGATGGGGATAGACCACTCACTATGATGGATATAGTTTTAAAACATTAAGAACATACAGAATACTACCTATGTTAAAAAAAGCGTTGAACTGGCGACTCTATTAAATACATAAATAGACAATTCATAATGAGTCCATATCAAAACTCCTACCTCGAGATATTTCAAGACCATTAATGTTTATGCGACCAACTATTTACAAAGAATTATGTAAATCTTCGCAAATATTAAGCCCCCTAGGGGTCTTTGTGACAAGTTCCACTATATACCTTGTCTCCAATCGGCGCAGCTGTTTTTCTCTATCACCGCCTCTTTTGTTTAACAGAACGCTATCTATCACAAAATACTGCAAAACATTTATGTTGTTATCATGTTCACTTTTTACATGTCTGGCCACGGGGTACGTTGGGTCAGAATTGACGTGGCTCTCAGGTGCTGCAGTATTCTGGCCTGTACCGGTAGCTATGTACTGCCTACATATTTAATACCACAAATGCATATCAACACATACACGGCAAATTCCGTTTTGCACGTGTAGTGCCCCTTGATCTTAATAGGGGTATCTGAAAATGCATTACTGTATGTGGTGGTATTGGAACCAAATCTGCAGGCCCTACACGAGCTACATTTATCGAAACCGTTCCTGGCGGTTAACCAATTGTCTTTGGTATATAGTTCCGGGCTGGTCCTAACTAGGTCTGTTCTCATGGAGTGAGTATATATATATATATATATATATATATATATATATATATTCACTGAAAAAACCATAGGTTTTAGGCCTTATATAGTTAGGAATTAGCATTTAAAAAACCTTGACATAGGTTTCAGGCCTTATATAGTTCGGAATTAACATATAAAAAACCATTGAAATTCCTCCTATATAGTTAGCTGGACATTTTATTGATATAAAACCAATGAAATTCCACATATAGCTAGTTGCACTAACTATATATTTCGCGCATCCGCAATCCAATGCTGATGATGTCACATATTACATCATTCATGACATGGTCAGTGACATCACTGATGACATCACTGATGACATCTCAAATGACATCACTGATGATTTTGAAAATGCAAATTCTATTAGCGGATAACGTTTAAATATGTTAATATCCTTGAGGCATGCGATCACAGACAGGAGTGCAATCATACACACAGGCTTTGACTTAGCACTGATACATATAGAATTTCCGACAGGCAGGCATGGAGTACATACATCACCATCAGCGTTAAATAGAATGTAGCGCCGTAGACTTGGTAAGCATCCAAGCGCTACATATCAAACTGATTATCAAAACCAATCAGACACTTGCCGCCCGGGCGCTGCCACCAGCACAGCAGCTCGGTAACAGTTAATATTGCGCACTGCTGCGACAATGTATCACTTAAGCCTGCTGCTTTGAAATAACGAGACACCCTGGCGCTGCGGTGCCTGCCTTCAGTGGTTGCGTCAGCGCAGCGTGATTACTGGCTGTGGCTCCGCGGGGAGTGGGGGAGGGGAGAATGTGACCTCACGTCCTGGATGGAAGTGAGGCTAGGGTACATTCAGGAACCGAGGTCTGAAGGCGTGCTACGCGCCGGCGGGCATTCTCACTGTGTCCTGTATGTTCGTGTTTGGATACAGTCAGTGTGCTGCACGCAAATACTGACAGCAGCATCAGCATGGTGCCTGAGAGGCCTCAGCTGCAGGGTGCGATGGTGTGGCTCACTGCCGGGACCGACGCCAGACCAAACTCGCTCATACAGTGGAGGACTCACAGGTGTGTTCACAGGGTGTGGAAATGCGAGCATTATATTTAGACTTAGCCTTATCTTACGGCCAGGTAGGCCGTAAGAAGAAACAGGGTCGCCTGCAACATTATAGTCAGTGTAAGGCAGTGTTGTACTCACGCTGGCACCAGGCATTCAATGGCAGAGAACCACATAACCGCAAGTTAGCACAGCAGAACTACTACTGACTGGGAGCATGTCATGTGGACTTCCTAGCCAGTACTGTTTTTTTTAACTAGCCTAACAGCGCTTTGAAGGCGAATGCCACTGAACCCACACATGCAACGACGTTAATAGCGAAACTGCAAGACCTCGACTGTCCTTTTTAAAGCCACTTCTTTTCTCGGCCTCGCTTTCCCCTTTCTGCCTGTCTTATCTATGACTCTTTCACGCTCCTCAGAACTTGAATCATTCAACGGTTCATTATTGTTCTCTTTCGTGCTCTTTCTGGCTTACTTTTTTTTGCTTCCGTTCTTCTATTTATTAATTCATTTTATCCCTCTATTTCTCGTTCCCTTTCCCCTCCTTCTTTACTCAGCACGTCTTTTTTGGGATACATTTCGGAACTGGTGCCTTGTAAGAGGTCGGAGATAAATTCAGCTCCTATGTAAGTGGGCAGCACAGGGCTGTAATTGGAAATTTTGTCTTAAAACAATGCGATATCGGCGTAAGACCTTTTATGGAAAGATCTATGGGAAATGTAAAAAACACACTGAGTCCAGCGGCTCAGACCGGTTTGTGTGTCAGTAACCACAGTCAGAGGGGGAGAAGACTGTCTGAAGAGCTTTCACTGTTAATTATTGGGACGGCGACATGTGGAGATATTTCACGGAGGTTCATGAAAGATAAGAGCATGTAAGGGTCAGGGAAAGTATAACCGAGACAACACTTGGTTGGAGAAACATTGGCAGAATTGTATTTAAAATAAGACGCAAGTAATGTGTTATCTTGCAAGCGATCTAAGGGTAGCTAGCGATGGTAGGAACTAAGCTGCCTTCCCGCCTGATTATCCACTGAGCTCCAGACATATCCTTCTTCAGTTGCTTAGACCTTTTGAGTCAGCTCAGCCACAGTGGTCAAAATTGCTGTAAAATCATGTAGAGTGTGAGTACGTTGTGCAAGTTCCAAAGAGTTTCTTGTTGCTTAAATGAGTGTAATTTCTAATATTTATATGTTTTCAGCGTCTTCATTGCTTGATTTTTGCTAGCTAGAAAGTGTCACTCATAGTTGCTGAATGTCACTCATAATTACAATGAAATAGTGAAAATGTCACACATTAGCGATCTCAAACCTTGGCAGCTATGCGCCTCACTACCCCAAATATGAAAACTTTAACATGTTGCTCTGTCAATGGTACTTGCACGGCAGTGCTCTGCTGCAACAGTCTAAGAGGTAGCTGTTGTACAGCTGAGGGATAAAGGACGTTGCTCCAGTGCGCGCCTTCTTTGTGGCAGACAGATCCTTACACAGCTTGTCCGAAACCAGTCCTTGGATGCTTGTTTCCGGGCCAGGGAGGACTTGGGCTGGCATTTCGGACTGGCCTGGTACCATGAGTAACAGGGCCAAGGCGGATCTGCATATGGCTGGATCCAAAATGAGGTGGCATGGTGAGCAAACACCACAATGGATCAAACCCAGATCTGTAAATGGTGGCCAATGTTTGCATTGATAAGCATTCCGTTCAACCGCAGTCGCAGCCATATCAGCCATATCAGGAGATTGGAGCCGTGGGTGGGCGATGTCTTTAATGGAGCTCAGGACTTGATGGCCCAATCGGTGCTTCCAGATCCTATGACTGTGGGGGGTGATGAGGGGCCTGGTAATGAGGGTAGTGGGTGTACAGTTCCTATTTCAGCTAAGGACATGTTAACCTCATTTCCAGAAGGCATGGTAGAGCATATTCCCACACCCGCATTAACTAACAGCGGAAACGATCAAGGAGGTCCAACAACAGGCGAAATATCGAAAGAAACTATCACGATTACTGTGGTCCCGGGTGAACTAGGACGATCAACGGCAAATGCCAATCATTCTGGTTTGATACATGGGGAGAAGGAGAAGGAAAAAGAGAAGACCCCCAGTGAATGCTTCTTTTCCGTAACAGTGGAGGCCGATTGGTCTGAGGATGAGGAGCTGCATAGCTCTGATATCGACTGCAGTAATCCAGAAACAGAGAGCGACAACGAGGTGGGGGTACCATCAACGACTATTAAAACTGTGCTTCCTCAAAGGGATCAAGCAGAATTAACATGGGATCATTCTCCAACAACATCCCTACAAGGAAACTCTAATCAGGGGACGGGTCATACACAGCACCAGGAGACCACACAACTCTCAATGATGTCATTGATGGCAATGATGGAATCAATCCATCAAGGAATCACAGCACATAGAGAAGAGACACGATCAGATAACCTCAAGGCCCAAGCAGCGATGAGAAAAATGAAAGGAGTGGTCAGGAAACTTTCGAAAGCCTGTGTGAACGTTGGAGATAGGGTCTCAAATCTAGAAGAGAGGATAGTCGCCACTGAAGCAGAGGCTGCGGCCGCCACGAGCAGAGTGGAATCTCTCGGAGCACAAGCACAGGATGTCCAGTGGAAGCTGGAAGACCTAGAAAATAGGCAAAGGAGGAATAATCTCAGAGTCCTTGGGATTCCGGAAGGGATTGAAGGGCAGGATGTCAAAGCCTTTATAGTTAAAATTTTCGAGAAAGCTTTTCCAGATGTCGCTGGGTGGAATTGGACCACTGAAATTCAGAGGGCGCATAGGACACCGTTCAAATTGAGGCAAAATGCCAGAGCAGGTGATAAGCCAACAGCAATTCTCATCTACATAGGTAACTTTCTTCTGCGACAGTCCATTTCAGAGAAAGCGAGGCCAGACGCCAAAAGAACCTTTGAGGGGGGCTCCTTCTTCGTAAGGCCCGATTTTTGCCACGCCACCGTCGAACGACGTTGGAGATTAAGACAATTAATCAAGCCTTTCCAGGACAAAAGAGTACAGGTCTATCTTATCAATCCAGCCCAGCTAAAGGTAATTCACCTGGGCAAGACAATATACTTCTCAGAAATCAAAGCTCGGGAGTATCTGGACTCAATATAGTACGGTACATAATCATACAGTACAGTATCATACTATATATAATATAGTTACCGGCAGTGTGCCTTCTTACTAGTTTTCAAATGATCTGTTTAAAAGAATGTTGTAGTCTAAGGGGGGCAGCATATAGATATATAGATTATTGGGGGGCAGTGTATGACCTCCGAGTTTAGGTCTCACTGAGTTACTGGTGTCATGATAAGGTGGTTCATGGTTTGTTTATGAGGTTGAGGTTGAGGTCTAATAAGTCGTTCGCATAGTGTCCACTGCTGGGCTGCACCCATCACATGCACAGACTCAGTCTGCGCGCTTCGCTAGGGAGGGGGTTGGGGTTGGGGTCAGGGGGGACAAGGTTTGGAGTGGGGTGGGGGGTGGGGAAGGGAAAAAGCAAAAAGGAAAAAGAAAGTTCATGCAATAAATGTGTATATCAATATAAATGAAATGTTTAAAGAAGATATGTATACTCATGAAATGTTCAGGAGGATTTTTGATTGGTTAGTGTGCTGGCTATGTTCCCTACAGGGCTATGTCTAGGATCAGGGTAGTAAGCCTAAATATAGGCGGATTGAATAATTGGAAAAAGAGGGGTAGGTTTGAGGAGTATATCAAAATAATAGGGGCTGACATCTTATGCTTACAAGAGACCCACTTACCTTGGAAAAAGAAACACTGGCTAAATCTAAGGGGGTATGAAATTCTGTCCTGTTCCTCACAGACATCAACGGTAAAGGGTGTAGCAATTATGGGTAGGATAGGACTGGGGGGAGCAAAAAAATCTAAGGCCGATGTACTGGGAAGATGGGCAATATGCGAAATGAACCTAGGCATAACTCTATGTTCAGTATACGGTTCTAACCTGGATGATCTGGGGTTGATGGATCACATAGAGAGGGAACTAACTAACTGGCCAGCACCTATAGTAATGTGTGGTGATTTTAACATCTCAGCAGATTTTATAGGGGATACCCCATATACTGGTCGCAAGCCCCGGGTATTCAGAGCTGTATCCTCTATAATTCAATCTCATGGGCTGAGGGGCGTGTGGGGAAGCCTAAAGAAAGATGAACCCGGGTTCACATATTTCTCACACCCATTCAATAAGCATACAAAACTGGACTATTTCATGATATCTGCAACTTGTCTTCCTAACGTAGAAATCGCAATGCTCCCCAGGTTAATATCGGATCACAATCCCCTTGTCCTAACAATGATCGTTAATAAACAAAGCGGAAAAATCAGACCCTGGACTTTTGACAGAAAGTTTTTAGTGGATAGTAATTATACAGCGCATGTAAAGAACTGGTCCCAGTCATTTTTTGACGCGAATAGATATAGTGCATCCCGTGTCATGGTCTGGGATAGTTTCAAAGCAGGCCTGAGGGGGGAGACAATTAGCTACTCGGGTCGGATGTGGAAAGGAGCTAAGGAAGAGAGAGAACATCTATTGGTAAAACTGACAGAGGCTGAGGAACAGCATAGGAGGGATGTATGCCACGGGAATCAGGGTACTCAGAGTTTAGAGCGGCTGAATAGCATGAAGGCAGACATCCAGCGGCAATTGGCTAAAAAAGCTGCAGCAGAATACCAAACCCAGAGAGCCAGAATGTATGAAACAGGGGAGAATGCAGGTAGGGCTTTAGCGTTACGGATAAGACAGGCCACATCTAAAAATACTATTACTGAAATTAAAGAAGGGGATCGGATCTTTAATAAACCAACTGAAATTCTTGAAGTTTTTAGGAGGTTTTATCAGGATCTATATAAGGAAGAGCTGGGCATAGATGACCCGGGTATAAACTGGCCGGAAACAGGCACTAAACTCACGTCTAGTGAGAAAGAAACCTTGGAGCAGAATATTACAATGGATGAACTTTCTGAGGCACTACAAGATTTAGCAGCAGGCAAGGCAGCAGGGCCTGATGCCATACCCCTGGAGGCTTATAAATGCCTGAAGGAAGAAACGGCACCCCTTCTTTTAGATCTATTCAATGGGGTCATGACTACCGGAGTTATACCGGAATCTTGGACCAAAACCAATATAGTGGTATTCCACAAAAAAGGGAAATCTAAGGAAAGTCCCGGCTCTTACAGGCCCATATCGTTAATAAATAGCGATAACAAATTATATGCAAAAATCATGGCAACACGGTTGGGGAGGATTATTGCAACTCTGGTCTCTCCCTGGCAGCATGGTTTTGTCCCGGGCAGGGACACTACTGACCATATTAGAAGAGTCATAACTCTGTTCGATATCCATGCTGCTCGTGGGGGGGGGGGTCGCAATGATCCTCCTCGACGCGGAAAAAGCGTTCGGCGTTGTTAGGTGGAGCTTTCTGTGGAGAGTGATGGCAGATAGAGTATTTCGTCCCAGATTCCTGCAGGCAATCCAGGCTATGTACTTTAATCCAACCGCTAGCATCCAGCTTATGGGCGAGAGCTCTGGGCAGATCCATATTACGAGAGGCACGAGACAAGGGTGTCCGTGCTCACCCATCCTTTTCGCATTATACATAGACCCCCTAATAACTCTTATAAAGAATAGTGTTAATATAAAGCCAGTCGTCATTAATGGATTTCACACCAAAATCCTCGCATATGCGGACGATTTAGCCATAACCACCACTGATCCCGACAGCGCCATGAGGGGAATAATTAGTATCACTTCCGACTTTGGGAGGTTATCCGGATATCGACTTAATGTGGCAAAAACACAGGTATTATGTTCAAGAAATATAGTCAAACGGGATGATAGATACGTAGATTCAGTAGTATATTTAGGTATACCAATCAATGCCCAGCCAAGGGACATCTTCAAAGACAATTTTTTGCCACTATTGGAAAAGATGAAACAGGACCTAAAAAGAATAGATACTCTCCATTTGTCAATTATAGGTAGGGTCAATGTTATTAAAATGACAATGTTCCCGAAGATCTTATATAAATTCAGGTCTATCCCCTTTAAAATAGAAGACACATTGATCAAGGAAATGGAGGCAATTTTTATGAACTTTGTCTGGCAATATGGCAAGGTGAGGAGATCAATCAAATACATGTCTCTTCCCCAGGAAAAGGGTGGGCTAGGAATACCTAATCTTAGGTTCTACAATTGGTCTTGCCTTCTTACAGAAATGGCTATACTCTTCTTCCCTGAGGATATATCACACAGCCAGGGAGACATCCCTTCTATTTATCAGCTGGCTCTAGGGAGCAAAGCATACGGGGTATTGCTGAGAAAAGATGATAAACGCTTTTATAAGGCATCAGGCTATAAAATACTGGAAGACACCTGGGGGTTATGGTCCTCTGTACAGAAAAATCAGAGCATTTCAAAGTATAATCAACATACCCTACTTTGGAAATCAGGATTATTCCCGCATCTAAGTAGGGATGGCCCTTGGAGACATTGGGAAAGACAGGGAATCACTACACAAGGTCAAGTGATGATAAAGGATGCATTGAGGCCCCTCGAACTTCTGAAGTCACGATACTCACTGCAAGAGTTCAAATATATGCAGTTGGCCAACACAATAAAATCAAAAAGACCGCGTATAAATATATCAAAAGACTGTGCACTATTAGATTATATGAAGGGAGGTGGTTGCAGAATCAGGTCAATATATGGGCTATTCTTGGAAACGCTACCCGATGACATGCTCAAGACAGAGGCTGCTTGGGTTGCTAAACTGGGAGATCCAGATATTGACCTGGACAGAGCTATCTTAATGGATAAAAGGTTTCTACGCTCCTCAAATCTAAGAGCCCAGCACTTTAAGACTCTCTTCAATTTATACTACAC
Source organism: Lissotriton vulgaris (assembly GCF_964263255.1). NCBI lineage: Eukaryota > Metazoa > Chordata > Amphibia > Caudata > Salamandridae > Lissotriton > Lissotriton vulgaris. The sequence continues at coordinate 46,426 of NW_028255525.1, read as the reverse complement.
ACCGGCGAAACTGTATGATTGGGGAAGGAGGGCGGATAACAACTGTCCTAGGTGTGGGAATGGGCCTGCTGATGCTGTGGACATGTTTTGTAGTTGTGGAAAATTAGGCCCTATTAAAAAGGAAATCGAAAAGTTTTTAGAGGGCCTGCTAGCTGTCAAAATAGACCTATCCCCTACACTTTTAATAACTGGGTGTGATGCTAAACTGGGTTTAAGCACAACAGAGTCTGAGGCGCTCGTTTTTATATCGACAGCTGTTTTTAGAATATTAATTGCTGCTGCATGGAAGGATGTCGAGGCCCCAACCTTCCAAATGTGGATTTGCAGGATGCTAGGGATCCATAACATCGAGTCAGAATTGTATGCTCTAAAGGGAGCTAAATCCAGGGAAACGGGGCTAAGGATCTGGGCGCCCGTGGCAGCATGGAGGCGGTCAAAATGTGGGGGTTTATAGTCTTCCTAATTACCTAACGTAGACATGACTATCAACTTATCGTATTTATTGTATTTAATGCCTTATGCTATATCAGCTGATCTTTTATTCTCATTATGTATATTTATCTTCCTGTATTAATATTTATCGTTGTGTATAGAGTACATTATATTGTTATGAACTTTCAATAAAAAAAATATTAAAAAATAAATAAATAAATAAAAATAAAAAAGATAAGCATTCCGTTCACCAACTGTTCTTTTTTCTTATGTTGTCCTAAGTGACAAGGCTATGCCCAAATGTGGGTTCCATGCTCACTGTGCCACTGGGCCCAAGCTAGACTGGCTGTTGGGGTGATGCCCCGAAACCGGTTCCAGGATGCGGGTTCCTAGTCCAGAGAAGACCTGGCCTGGAAGTTCAAGCTGGACTTTCCCATGGCAAGCAGGGTCAAGACTGATTTGCACATTGCTCAGTCCAAACTGGGGTGGCATGGTGAGCAGACGAACAATGGATTTAACCCAGATCTGTGACTTGGGTGATCAGGTGTGAATTTCTACCAGCAGTCGTCAAACAAAATTCCTTGCACTAGCCCATCAATGGCGTGTGCAGTAGGTGCAGTGGCACTGGAACTCAGAGTCCTACTGAAGCCTATTACTAAATTTGGGGTGGAACCACATAACTACTTCAGTACCACATTTTTAAAAACATTTTATAAGCTGCAAGTGGGAGATCTTTACAAAATATGACTGGGAGTAGTGTGATGCTGTAGGTCCCGCAAAAGAAAGTCGTGCTTTGCCGGAATAAGCACGACCACGATATACGGACACGTAAAATGCCAGCCTATATGAAATAATGAGCAGTATTTATACTGGCCACGAGAGCCTTGGATCGCCTATGAGAGGCACTAAAACTACTTTCAGCGCCACCTTCCCCTTCACAACAAGTGTACTAGCTGCTTGGGGGTAGGTATGCACGAAAATCAAAGCGCCTCACGTACACGTAGGCTCCAATAGACCGGTTGGCACTAGAGCAAACGGCCTGACAATTGTCCAACAAAGACCACAGAAAACAAAAGAGCGGGAAATTCACCCCGCTTTGCAGGATAGGGGGTAGGAGAAGCCCTTTAAGCTGAGTGCCTGCTGCCTCTCGAGATCACATGGGGCGCCTCGCTCATTGGTTACTAATGCGCTATGATGCCAAGTGGATGAAGAAACTGAACTTGCATCTGAAAGGAAAGCAGCCCCGATATTACATACTGCAAGTAGGAGGCCACAGACATTCGCATAAGCTTTTATCTATTCGTAAAAGTTTGGTAGACAAGAAGCAAAGGGGGTACTCCACAGCCCAGAAGAAAGGACTTACTTTTCGTTTCAGTGCGTAAAGTAATCAGGACGAGTGGCTGAATGCATAGCATAGCGCCATCGCTCTTCAGGAACAATCGAGATGAGGATGGTTGTGATTTTCAGTTAATTAGACCAAGTGTCAAGATTTCCACAAGACTATTTACTGTTTCCGGACGAGAAAACAAAAACGAAGATTCTCAGCTAGTGCACAGAGGGGGGACGCGCAGGAAACGGAACGCAGGCGCTACAGAGCTAGAAGAAAATCAAATCGGCAAGGAGTAGCAGATTTAGCACATACCAAACAGGTTAGCAAGCCACTAATCAATGTTGACTCATTCATTAAACAATGACATTCTTATTATGAGAGAATAATGCTCGGTGTGCAGATAAGACAAAGAGGGGTTTGTGAGAAGAGCCGGCGTGTGCTGTGTGTGTCTCAAAGTGTCTGCAACAAGTGTTTTGCAAGTTGTTCAAGTGCTCGTTCCTGCGCATACGCCGGCTCTTCTCACAAACCCCTCTTTGTCTTATCTGCACACCGAGCCTGCCTCACTCACTCCCACCCTGTCCCCGCATATAGATGTTCCAAGACCCTGGTTTTCTTGCAGACAGGTCTTACAATGCGCCCCTCTAGCTCCTGCGTCCCCGAGCACGGTAACCGCAGACACGAGACACCCCACTCGCGGCCGGGCCACTGTTTACCTGAACGTCGCCTGAACGTGGCCACTGCTCTCCCAACACCACGGCGTCTCCTCTGCTCCCGGGGCTCCCTCAGCACACGGGAGCCCCGAACCAGCCCACAGTTCTTACTCACCCGGTTTCTCCCTCGGCACGGGAGACCGGACATCGAAGCGGAAACCACGTCCTCCCGGCCCCGCCCACAACCAGGCGACGGCCATCTTAAGGCAGCTCGGGCCACGGCGGTGATCTCGGGGGGGGCAAAACGAGGGGTGGGCACCCTCGAAATTACAATAAAAACATTACAATAAAAGACAGAAGCCCACCAAGCCCCCCCCCCCAATTTTTTTTCCCGAAAAATCGCGGGGTGCCAACACTTCTTGGATGAACTGCTGACAGCCAATCAGATCTCACGATGAGATGCTGACAGCCAATCAGATCTCACGATGAGATATGTGGTTAGGCTCCGCCCAGATATATAATTTGATTCTCTTCTAATTTTCTCAGGAACTACTGGAGGGATTTACACTATTTAACCAAAAGCGTGATCTGCGTACCAGACACTACCATTTTGACAAGTTTGGTGTAATTCCCTTCAGCGGTTCAAGCTGTAGCCGTGTCTAAAGGTTGTATGGAAATGAACATGGAGAAAACACGTTTTGGGACCCCCCTTTTTTCTCAGCCCCCACTTGACTAATCCCCCCCAAACTTTCAGAGAAGGAGTGGAGCGGAGCGAGCCATCTTCTTTGAGAAATTTGCCAAGATTCATCAACCAGCGCCAAAGTTAATCCCCAATAGAATGTTGGGGATTTCCTATGGAAACTATGGTCCTAACTCTATATACCTACTGGCTACCGCCAGTAGGTAATATATATATATATATATATATATATATATATATATATATATATTTTTATATATATTACCTACTGGCGGTTATTTTTAGGTCATATGACCAAGCCTTCCATCATTAGAAAAACAAAAGTAAAATGAACCAATGAAAAGTTTTATTAACAAGTCACATGACCTGTTATGCTTACGTTACGCGCTGCGCGCCGCGCCCTGGATCGCTTCCGGGAAGCTGCGCCTCGCGTCCCGGAGCACTTCCGGGTGCGCTAACGCGGCGCGTCATATGACGCATTACGCGACAACGCAGGTCCAGAATATAGTCAAAATGTCTCCACCAACCAGCGGTCGGAACACAACCCCTTTCAGCAGTCCAAAAAGTTCTGTTAAATGACAACAGAAGGGACAGGCAACAAGAACCATCAGTCAAAGAGGGGAGGGCAAGTTCTTCTCTACCGGGTCACGTTGGGGCTCCACCGGAACTGATCGAATTGGTAGTCTACAGTGTTTCTGGATGTTTCAGACTGAAGCTGGCGTCAGCATGAGAGCACCCCGTGGCTACGTCGTGGCCATTCTGCGAGCAATCATGGCAGTCGCTCCCCACCGGAAGTCTGCGGGAGTCGGGGGTCCCGGTGACTGTTGTAGAATCTTCAAGGCTGAGGGGACTCTTTTGGGAATGGGGCCCATGCCCTAGCAGTGAAGCGTCCGAGTTCCACGGTTGCCCAGAGCCATCCTTGCAGGCCAGGCCCAAGTCTGTGGAGCCGACCGCCATTTCGTGAGCTCCGTAGCAGCCATCTGTCGCTGTACCGCAAGATTGGGTGCAATTCCGTTGGATGGCGGGTGAGACGTTGTAATAGCAAGAGCAGGCGCAATTCAGCTGGCCGAGCGAGGCACTGTGTCGCAAGAGCGGGCGCAAGTCAGCTGGTCGAGTGAAGCGCTGGGGTGTAGCTGAGAAACCTCCACCTGGGGAGGTGGGGGAGGCTCGTTCGTGCCGCCTCTCCCTTCTAGTGCACCCCACGCCGTCTCCTGGCACAGGTATATGTGATGGTCGGACCAGGGCACCGTAGGACGTGTCTTCAGGTCAAACGGATTGTGGGACAAGGTCCAGAATGGAAGAGTCACTAAAAGGCAAAAAGTTCCGCCTGACCCCGGGAGCCGGCCGCCTATGTCGGGGGCGATCTTAGGCCACACCAGGGCAACAAGACTTGGGGAGGGGGCAGGAGCCAAGCGCCCCCTCCGAGTCCGCACCATCACACCGCCCCTCGGGGGCCTCCGTCAAGCGGTTCAGGGAGGCACTGCATCACATGGTTTTCCAATGCAGTCAGGTCCACAAACAGCCCCCACTTACTTTGAGAATAGTGAAGCTGCAGCAGGTGCAAATAAGCTTCAGACAGTGTTACAAGCGCTGCTCGGAACCCTCAACTATGGCACCCAATATCCAGGTTTTATGCCATTTGTGCAAGGCAGTGACATCGAAGCATCTCAGGGACCAAGCAACATACCATATCCAGAGTCCTTCCCACAGACTCTGCCTTCCTTCTTACCTAGTTATTGTTCTTTCACTCCCACTCCAGGCTTTTAGTCTGTGGATGGAAAACCATGAACCTACAATCACCTATGAAAATCTTACTATTGATGGTTGATTTTGAGCCCCAAATACAAAGGCTTGTTTGGATCGATGTTGCAGCAGGCTGCCATGTAAATAGTTATTTAATAAAACGTTTTACCCTGCTACTTTGCTGGTGTGTTGTATATATTTATAATATTTGCATAGGGTTTGTCGTTGTTTTGGGCGGGGTGGACGGTGGAGCCGAGCTGTCTTGCAGCCATCATGGCGTCGAGCTCAGTTCCTCTCACTAGTTTCATATTTCTCACGAAGGGTTGTTCCTAATGTTTCTATTTTAGCGAGGTCAAAAAGAGATCCCATTAGTGGCCTACTGATTTTGCTTGATTCCTTTTGTTGTTTCTAACGATTTTTCACTATCTGCAAAGACTAAACAGAGTATTGCGACTCTGTGCTTGTTTGTAAATAGAGAATGAACCAAAGAGAACCAATTCTAAAACAGTAAATGCTTGGATAACAATCAATCAAATGGAGAGGGAAGCAGGCACGACGGATTACAACGGGGGCAAAGGCCTGCGTTACCTACCCTTCACTATCTGCAAAGAGAGAATACTCCTAAAAGAAAAGAGGGGGGGAGGGGGCAGCGTTCAAAGCACATCAGCGTGCATAGATCCGAAAATGTTTTTACCTACCACGTACTTGACATTTTAAAGCTTTTGATATTTGCTATTAAAAAACCATTGAAATTCACTGAAAAAACCATAGGTTATAACCATATATAGTTAGGAATTAGCATTTACAAAACCTTGAAAATTCACTGAAAAAACCATGGGTTATAGACCATATATAGTTAGGAATTAGCATTTACAAAACCTTATTTTACTCACACAAAACCATTGAAATTCGCATATATAGTTAGTTGCACTAACTATATATCGCGCACCCGCAATCCACTGCTGATGATGTCACATATTACATCATTCATGACAAGGTCAGTGACATCAATGATGACATCACTGATGACAACTCAAATGACATCACTGACAACATCACTGATAATATCATTCATGTGATAATACGATGAACCTCTTCAGACTCTAATATAACCTTAGATACAATCAGTGTAAACAGACACTCACAGATTGTCACTCATCCATGGAGTTACTCATACATCTAGTCAGTCAAGCAAAGAATCAATCACACCTCCATTTCCTCAACTATACAGTTATACACACCTTACTAATTCAAACATATTCTAACACATATTTACTCTCCTATACGATCCCTGATACAAGTTCACAATGATCCATACAGCCACTCACACATTCATTGGCTCTTATGCACGGTTATATATGTCAACTCTCACATGTACTGTGTTTTACATATGTACTTACTTTGACATGTTGCACTGAGATATTCATTCACTCACCAATACACTCATGCACACAGTCAACCGCCCATGCAGATGTTTCCTCATGCACTTTTGAACCCATACATCTAGTGAATCAACTGCTCACACATCTATGAACAGAGTTCTACACCTCCCAGCTACTCACACACATACTCAGTCTCCCATACAAATACTTGGGCAACCAATGAATATCCCATATAGTTACTCATATAGCTACTGATTAACACATTCAGCAGTTTACAGAACAACAGACATAATGATGCACAAATTAAGACAGTTTAGTCACTAACCCATGCACTCAGTGAGACACATTTAATCACTCTCTCATACAGTCAGTCATGCACCTACTACATTATTCATCCAGACACTTATACATCCACTCATTCTTCAATATGTAAGATATATTTTAACTTTACAGAAACATACAGTCATTGGATAATGTCATCAGTGATGTCATTTGAGTTGTCATCAGTGATGCCATCATTGATGTCACTGACCATGTCATGAATGATGTAATATGTGACATCATCAGCAGTGGATTGCGGGTGCGCGATATATAGTTAGTGCAACTAACTATATATGCGAATTTCAATGGTTTTGTGTGAGTAAAATAAGGTTTTGTAAATGCTAATTCCTAACTATTTATGGTCTATAACCCATGATTTTTTCAGTGAATATATATATATATATATATATATATATTACCTACTGGCGGTCGCCAGTAGGTATATATAGTTAGGATTTTTTCCCTATGGGATTTCTGAAAATTCTATGTCTAATAACTTTGGCGTTTGTGGACGGAATCGGCTGAAATTTTCAGGAAAATGGCACATTTTGTTACTGAGCAGCTCCTGGAAATTTGGGGGGGGGTCGTCAAGTGGGGGCCGAGAAAAAAGGGGGGTCCCAAAACGCGTTTTTCCCATGTTAATTTCCATAGGGCGGTTGGACTCACTTTTAGCCCGAACGGCTGAATGGATTTCCACAAAACTTGGCAAAATTGTAGGGACTGTTAGCCCGATGTGCCTTTGCTAGGTCTCAATATATGTGCTTTAGTGGATTTTGAGAAATTAACGTTTAAATCAAGATATATATCTGTAACAGCGCTCCGGGCAGCGATCCGGTTAGCGAATTTTTCGCGTATCGGAACTTTGCGATGCGAAGCTGATTGGCCCTCCGGTGTCTGTCAACATTCTAAACAGTCCGGAGCGGCCGCCATCTTGTCTCTCGGTAGGATCGAGAGACAAGAGGAGGCCAAAACAAAGGGGGAAATTACCATAAGGGGGCATAGTAGATCCTCGTTGACCCTCTAGGTTTTATGTGGAGGTTTTAAAAGGGCCCAGGAGGGTCAAAAAAAAAAATATATTTTTTTTTTTTTGCTTGATAAGCGCCAAGTTCGCGAACCGGAAAGCGTTCTGGGCAGCGTACTATAAGGAAAAAAGAATGATAGACTTTTCTAATACTGTATGTTAATTATATGTTGTTTTTGTTCGTTTTTTTAAAATTTATTTATTTATTTTGATTATAAAAAAATTTATGGGTCAGAATTTTCATAGTTCATTGAAACTTCCAGCATTACATCATCTGGAATCTCCTCAAACATGCATGTTTCTATGTCTTGTAAGCTTTCAATAAATTGTTCATCAAAAGATTCATCCATAAAATCTTCATCCAAATTTTCTTCAGTTAAAATCTCTTCTGTTGTAATGTCGAAGGAAACATTGATTTTTTCGTGCTCCCCTTCCATTTTTTTGCTGTAAATTGCATAAAAAAAATAATTATATTAGAAGAGTTAGGGCACTGTTGGGTTTAAGTTCAGACATGTAGTTCTGTTTTTTTAACAGTAAAGTTAAAGTAAGTAAATTCATAATTATAGCAGAGAAGTGTAAGTCAATCAATAAATATAACAGAGGAGCTTATCTGTATCTATAACTATAGCAGGGGGACAGTAAATAATTATCAAAAAACGTTTTTACAAATTAATTTAAAGTGCCACTTACAAATTATCAATTTACTTTACAGGGAGGTGAAAAGGCTCTTGAAATGTAGTTCAGGAAGTAGCAGTGAAAATGGCTGTGTTTCCTTCTCTTCCTTTATATATATTCAGGTATATAACCAATCAAATGTCAGGTAATAAAAATTGAAAATGAAAGTAAAATTTTCATTGGTTGTCAATTCCAATACTTTAGATGTGTTTTGTGAAGTAATTTACCTCAGGGTATTTAGATAGGTCTACAGGCTAAATGGCTAAATGAAATTTCAATCAAATTTGTGAGAATGAAAGGGATTGTTATGTAGTATGAGCTAATCTATATTTGGTGAGAGTGTCTCTAGTCGTTTTTCTGTAAATTACTTTCCCACCTTTTTTTAGGACCGCTTTCTGGAAAGCGGCCCGGTTAGCGAACCTTAAGCGTCACGGGAGTCCACCATTTTGTGTTTCGGTCGGTTTAAGATACAAGATGGAGGGCAAATAATGTTTAGAATGGGTAGAAGGGGTCATGGTAGACTTATCTTGACCCCCTAGGTTTTCCGAGGGTGGCTGAGGAGGCTTATATGTGCGGAAAAAAAACATTTTTAAAAGAAATTCCGCGAGGTTAGCTTTCGGTTAGGCAACCGGGTAGCGCCCCGGGGAGCGTAATTTGTGGAAAATTAGTGAAAAAAGTTAGAAAAAAATAATAATTGTGAGTGATCAGATGAAGGGTAGCTCTGAGAAGAGCTTTTGGGTTTATGGTACATTTAGGTACTTATAAGTAGGTACCAATGCACAGTCTTTTAGTTAGGAATTAGCATTTACAAAACCTTGAAAATTCACTGAAAAAACCATCGGTTATAGACCATATATAGTTAGGAATTCGCATTTACAAAACCTTATTTTACTCACACAAAACCATTGAAATTCCATATATAGTTAGTTGCACTAACTATATATCGCGCACCCGCAATCCACTGCTGATGATGTCACATATTACATCATTCATGACATGGTCAGTGACATCACTGATGACATCACTGATGACATCTCAAATGACATCACTGATGACATCTCAAATGACATCACTGATGACATCACTGATGACATCTCATTTGACATTACTGATCACATCACTGATGATATCATTCATGTGATAATACGATGAACCTCTTCAGACTCTAATATAACCTTAGATACAATCAGTGTAAACAGACACTCACAGACTGTCACTCATCCATGGAGTTACTCACACACCTAGTCAGTCATGCAAAGAATCAATCACACCTCCATTTCCTCAACTATACAGTTATACAAACTTTACTTATTCAAACATATACTAACACATATTTACTCTCTTATACAATCCCTGATACAAGTTCACAATGATCCATACAGCCACTCACACATTCACTGGCTCTTATGCACAGTTATTTATATATGTCAACTCTCACATGTACTGTGTTTTACATATGTACTTACTTTGACATGTAGCACTGAGATATCCATTCACTCACCAATACACTCATGCACACAGTCAACCGCCCATACAGCTGTTTCCACATGCACTTTTGAAACCATACATCTAGTGAATCAACTGCTCACACATCTATGCACAGAGTCATACACCTCCCAGCCACCCACACACACACTCAGTCTCCCATACAAATACTTGGGCAACCAATCAATAACCCATATAGTTACTCATATAGCTACTTATCAACACATGCAACAGTTTACAGAACAACAGACATAATGATGCACAAATTAAGACAGTTTAGTCACTAACCCATGCACTCAGTGAGACACATTTAATCACCCCCTCATACAGTCAGTCTGCACCTACTAAATCCTTCATCCAGACACTTATACATCCACTCATTCTTCAATATGTAAGACATATTTTAACTTTACAGAAACATACAGTCACTGGATGTTGTCATCAGTGATGTCATTTGAGATGTCATCAGTGATGTCATCAGTGATGTCACTGACCATGTCATGAATGATGTAATATGTGACATCATCAGCAGTGGATTGCGGGTGCGCGATATATAGTTAGTGCAACTAACTATATATGGAATTTCAATGGTTTTGTGTGAGTAAAATAAGGTTTTGTAAATGCGAATTCCTAACTATATATGGTCTATAACCGATGGTTTTTTCAGTGAATATATATATATATATATATATATATATATATATATATATATATATATATATATATATATATCACAGAGGGACGTAAAATAATGGGTATTTTAAAGAAACATTGGCCTATATTAAAAACTGACATTAGTCTAGCGCCCATGTAATGGGCAGAACCTTCCCTTGTCTTTAGGAGGGCACCCTCTATGAGGGACTCTTTGGTCAAAACAAGTCCAGAGGTAACAAGTGGAAAGAAATGGTTTTCTAACAAAAAAGGCTTCCACAAGTGTATCTCATGTAGGGCGTGTAAATTTGGGGTAAACACCTCGGAATTTTGTTCAGGCTTTAACCCTACACCCATACAGAACTAATTCCTCAACTTAAAACACACTACAGGGTGCGTTTGCACAATGGTAAAGGAAGGGGGCGGGCCTGAGGTGACATGTCTGCAAACACGCCCTGTGGCGACTGTTAAGTTGGAAAATTAATTCCTCCTCAATCCTGAGGGCCCCTAGGGGCCAGCTAGTCCACCAGGTACCTCCAGTATGCGTCAGAGAGCTGTGTTGCAGAGAGGTGTTCAGAAACCATGCCCCTTTTTACAACACTCTGCAACGCAGCTCCGTGGCGCTTACTGGAGGTACCTGGTGGGCTAGTTGGCCCCCAGGTACCATCAGCATTGAAGAGGAATTGATTCCTCAACTTAAAACGAGCCACAGGGCATGTTTGCACACATATCACCTCAGGCCACGCCCCCTCCCTTCACCACTATGCAAATGCGCCATTGCTGCATTTTAAGTTGGGTAATTAACTCCCCTTGAATCCTGAGGGTACCTGGGGTGCAACTAGCCCACCAGCTACCTCCATTAAGCGCCACAGAGCTGTGTTGCAGAGAGGTTTAAAAAGGGGCAAGGCCTCAGTACATCTCTCTGCAATGCAGCCCCCTGGTGCATACTGGAGGGTCCTGGTTGGATAGTTGGCCCCCAGGCACCCCTTGTATTCAAGGGGAATTCCTCCCCCATCTGCAAACGTGCCAGGGGGTGCATTTGCAGAGTGCTTCAAGGAGGGGGCATGGCCTCCGGCACCAATGCCGGTCTTTTATTATTTTAGTATTTTTAGAAGGGAGGCTGCGTGGCCTCTCCGTTGGGGACCGTTGGGGGGTTCCTAATACCCCCACGGTCCAGCCGGCCTCCCGCCTCCTGCAGAAGCGGGCATTACTTTTCTACTCAGGGAGCTGCTAAGATGCAGCTCCCCCTGTGGAAAAGCAATTAGTTTTGCTATCTGGAAGAGAGAGCAGGTTTCCTGCTCTCTCTTCCAAATAGCAAAGCAGTTTGCTATGGCAGGGCACGGGTGGGCACCCCGGGACACTGCAGGAGCCGGCCCTGGGGGGTGGCGGTCCCCAGGGCCTTCACAAGGCTCAAGGAGGGGGGCCGTGTAGCCCCCTCCTCACATTGTCAAAGCCCTGGGGGTGGTGGCCCCCTGGGCTGCGGGGGGCAGTGTGCCTACCCGCATTCCAAATTAAATCGAGCCCCAGGGGTGGCGGTCCCCGGGGCTGTGGGGGTTTGTGAGCCCCCCACCACTCCTTTCTGAAAGCCACAGGGGGTGGCAGTCCCCAGGGCTGGGGGACATGAGAGCCTCCCCACCTAATGTAAAGAAGCCCCGGGGTGGCAGTTCCTGGGGCTGGGGGGCCTGAGAGCTCCCCCACCTTTTGTAAATAAGCCCCAGGCTCTCGTTCCCCGGTGTTGGGGGGCCCCCATGGGCCCCCTTTACATAATAAGTTTTGCCCCTGGGATTTGGCCTCCCGGGGGCTAATTAACAACGAAGCGCGGGAGCCTAAAATTTGCTATGGGTGCGCACATCTTTTTTTTTAGGGGCCCTAGACGTCCTTGTCGGACCCCCTGAGCAGGCCTAGGGAGTCAGGGTGTTACTACCCTGCCCCTTTTTGTGTTTTGCGAATTTTATTTTCTGCTTCCTTGTGCCTCAGTTCGACCGAGGCACAAGATGGCTGCAAACACTTCCGGGTTTGGAGTGTTGACAGCCAATTAGCATACAGCTTGTGCTCGGCAGGGTGCGGGAATCATGCGCGCCATAGATATATATGTGATTTTAATTTTGATTTTCTCAGAAACTACTGCATGGATTTACACCATTTAACAAAAAGGCACGACTCTTAACACAGGTCTACCTCTTTGCCAAATTTGGTGTAATTCCGTTCAGCAGTTCGGGCTGTAGCTGTGATAAAAGGTTCCTATGAGAAATTGCATGGGGAAAACATGTTTTGGGACCCCCTTTTTTCTCAGCCTCACTTGACGAATCCCCCCGAGACTTTCAGGATAGGAGCGAGCCGGAGCAGGCCATACGTTTTGAAAATTTCGCGAAGATTCGTCAACCGGCGCCAAAGTTATTCCAAATAGAATGTTGCGGATTTCCTAGGGAAACTAGGTCTTAACTATAACTACCTACTGGTGACCGCCAGTAGGTAATATATATATACATCAAAAGAAATAGAACTGGCGCAAATAACTACACCTACCAATCAAACTATTATCAATCTAACAAATATTGTACTGAATGATGTTGAAAAACAGTTGCTGGCTCTAGGTTTGAGCTATTGCCCTGAGAGCAATTTACATTTTTTACAAACTCGTGTGGATGTATACAAATTCATTCGGAAACTGAAATTAAAAAAGTATTTTACAATCAAGAATCATGGACAATGCAACACAATGGCTCCAATGCATACATCTAGTGGGAATCTCACTGCTGGGGATATCCAACTACTAACAAAGCTGTGTGCCTTGCGGGGAGACAAACCAGATCTTGGTGCTGAAGATATGAATGCATAGGTGGCAGCACAAATGGAAGATGTTAACATCTCATCTCCTGGCTGCAGTCCTTTCAAAGCCCCCTCTACATTTGCTCCCATCATGCTTTTCAATGAACGGTGAACCGATTAATTAAAATCCTTGCACAGAACACATGCAAATCGAATACAAAGCCAAAGGGAAACAATAAGGAGGATTTCCAACTCATGAATAAACTTAAGAACAATGATTCAGTGGTCATCAATAATGCAGACAAGGGGGGAAACATTGACTGTGGGACAAAGCCTCCTACAGAACAGAGGCTTTTAAACACTTAAATGACATTCAATGCTATGAATCCAGCAATGGAGTCGCTGTGAAGAAAATCAATGGGGATTTCAAAAATGAGTTGTTAAAGTGGCAAAGAAAGGGTCTGATTTCAAAGGATGAATTTACATTTTTATACGAAGAACATCCCACCCTACCCACTTTTTACCTTATTGCAAAAGTTCACAAAGGCTTGGATCCAATGCCGGGAAGACCCATTATTTCTGCGATCAACAGTATATTTGAATATACCTCCAGATATGTGGATTACTATCTTCAAGAACAGGTGACCACTTTGCCCTCCTAGCTGCAAGATTCAATGGATTTTTTATTTAAGTTAAGTACTGTGCAGTGGGCCAAAGACTATTTGTTTTTAACTCTTGACATTGCCTCGTTATATACTAGCATCGAACATGAAGATGTGTTCCGTGCGGTGGATTATTATCTTAAACGCAGAAGTATTGACATGTATCAACATAATCAGATGTTATTAAGGAGGATACATTGGTGCCTTTTTTACAACGTTTTTATGTGTGATGGCAAAATATATAAACAAAAACAAGCCGTGGGAATGGGGGCATGCTTCTCCCCTATGCATGTTTACATGTAGGCCGGTGGTGGGAGCATGCCTGAAGGTAAAGCAAAAGACACTTTATGAACAACATGTGATTGAAATGTGGAGGTTTATAGATGATGTTTTTATTATCTGGAAGGAGACTCAAGAATGGGCAAGGAGTTTTGTGGATCTTTTAAATGTCAATGCACATAATTTAAAGTTTACATCACACGTTGACCCTCTGACCACCAACTCCCTTGACATCATGGTTACAGTCCGCAATGAGGTAGTTGAAAAATGCTTATATAGGAAGCCAACGGCGTAGCAGGGAATACACTTTTACATGCCACCCTCCCCACACAATTGCCAGGTTTCCTTATGGAGAGTTTTTAAGAATGTGTAGAGCTTGTAGCTCAGAGACTGTTTTGAAGGAGGCCCACAAAACAGCTAAACTAAGACTTATAGAATAGGTCTATGATCCATACAAACTAGATCTGACAATGAAAAAAGCCAACAATAAAAACAGATCAGAATTGTTGAACATAGCTCCTAGGGTCATTATCAGCACCTCCACAGTTACTTCCACTACCGAAAATCATGAGACACTGAGGTTGGATCCATGTAGATTTATATCCACATACAGTTGACGGTCTCATACCATCAAAAAAATAAACAATGCCCAATGGCCGATAGTTCTCACAGATGTTGTTCTCCAAAATGTATTACCGACTAAACCTAATTTTACGTATCGAAAAGCGCACTCAATGCGCAGTGATCTAGTGAAGACCAGCCCTGAAGTTTACAATAAAAGTAATTGGCTTTCCCCCCAAAAGGTTTCTTTAAATGCAGTTCTTGCCGGGCCTGCAAGTTTGGAGTGAACACCAATTCTTACATGAATGCTTTTTCAGATGTCCCTATCAAAATAAGTGGGCACTTTACCTGCCGTACTGATCACACTGGTTATGTCCTTAAATGCATTTACAGACTCCAGTACGTGGGGAGCACAAAACTTCAGGTTCATGCTCGAATCTTGCAACATCTGAGGGCCACTGTAAACTCAGATCCAACTTATCCAGTTGGCAGACACATTAAAACAGAACACAATAATAATCTCAATGTTTTGCAATATTATGTCATAGACATTGTCCCAAAGAACAAAAGGGGTGGCAACAGGGAAAAGACCCTCAGACAGTAAGAAACAAAATACATTATTGAGCTTGACACTAAGAATCCGAGAGGGCTCAATATTTGCGAAGATTTGCACCATTATCCGTAGATCACTTGCAAAATTACACCGTGAATACAAAGATTATGTTTACATCACAAATGCACTTTGGTTTTATATGGTTTTTATCTCAATTAATCATGCTTTTATTCATCAATTTTAAGAAATATATCTTTTAATCTTTGCCATGTGTCCAGTTTATGTGTGTTTTTACTGTTTTACCATTGATTAAAAAAAATGTTTATGAATGCAGGTTTTATACTATTTATTGGCACATTTGCACAGATTTATTATATTAATATATATTTGTTTGATAAATCAGCATGACCAATATTAAGAGATTTTGATACCATATGACATTTTGCTTCACAAAATAAGTGTCTGCATTTCTAGTTCGGGCCACACAGCTAATTTCTGTGAATCCAATTACCAGGGGGTTCCTTTGTTTAAAAAAATGTGTGTAAATAAACGTGTGAACTGTGGAATTTATATTGCCCTTGACAGCGACGTTATGAAGTTTGCTTATGAAATCTGATTATCTTTTTAGAGCTCTGATCTGATCAAAAAAATACAATAATTTTTTTTTTCGATTAATATGTGAAGAAATGTTATTTTAGCTCTTTCAACTTGTCCAACATCTATGTTCACATCTACAGCCCGGACGGGATGTGTAGAATTTTTATATATATATTATATATATACATATTTCTTTTTTGTATACTTTAGCACTTGCACTTTTTGGTTGTCTACCTATTGGTAGGGCAATATCTACATGGTGGTTTTGTATATAACAATTCTGGCCAATGCATATGCAATTGTTATTTAAATTACAGCAGGAATGATTAGGCAAATAAAAAGCTTTGTATATGGTTTGGAAGTGAATATGAATTATGCCCTTATTTATAATTTTGTTTATAAGAGTTATACTTGGGAAAAACATTTTTTTTAAGACAGAGTTACTATAATTGTATTTGTGCAGATATCAAATGTTCTAACTTCCAACTAATAGCTTCTGTAACCATGCTATTTCAATATTATATATATTACCAATGCCTGGTGTTGAACGAGTGTGGCATTAGAAGTCTTTTTACTATGTTCATCACCAGTCAGGTGACAACCTAGCACATGACCGGTCTGGGTGTGTTTAAATTTTAGTTGGATTCAATTCACTGACGTTTTAGTGAACAAGGCGACTGAGATCGCCGAAACGCGTCTTCTTCATTTGCACATGCAATTCACTTGAAAAATTATCAAAATAAAAATATGTATTTTTATTTATTTATTTATATTATATATATATGTTCACAGAAAAAATAACAGGTTTCAGGGCCGTTATAGTTAGAAATTATAATTGAAAAAAACTTTAGAAATTTACTGAAAAAACATAGGTTTCAGGGACGTTATAGTTAGAAATTAGCATTTGAAAAACCTTAGAAATTCACTGGAAAAACCACAGGTTTTAGGGACGTTATAGTTAGTTGGACTTTCAATCATACAAAACCAGAGAAATTCGGCCACTATAGTTAGTTGAGCTAACTATAACTCGTGCCCCCGCAATGCACTGCGGATGATGTCACATATTACATCATTCTTGACATGGTCAGTGACATCACTGTTAACATCTCAAATGACATCACAGATGACATCATCCACGTGATAATCTGATGGACCTCCTCACAGCCTAATATAACCTTTCATACACATACTCTAAAATACAGACTACCATTTTTGAAACCATAGACACACCAATACCAGTTACTACATACCCACTCACTGGTTCCTACATCTACACACACATCCACTCATGTCATATATATCTACGGAAAGGCGCATTGAAGATTGAGTGGGTGTATACGTGTCTGAATGCATGATTTAGTAGGTATGTGACTGACTCTATAAGTGAGTGATTAAACGTATCTTACTGAATGCATGGTTAGTGACTAAACTGTGCGAATGTCGGTATTCGTCTGTCTATTGGTGTGTAAGCTGCTGCATGGGTTTGCGAATAGCTACATGAGTGTCTATATGGGTAATTGATTGGTTGTCTGAGTATCTGTATGGGTGACTGAGTGTTTGTGTGGGTGGGGTGTTTGACTCTGTGCATAGATTTGTGAGTGGGTGTTTCAATGGGTGCATGGTTTCAAGAGTGTATCTGCTATGGACTTGATGAGTGGGTGAGTGTAGGTATAGGTGTGTTGGTGAGTGAATGTATATCTCAGTGGTACATGTGTGAGTAACTACATATGTGAAAGGCAGTATATATGTGTGTTGGAGTATATAAATGGCTATAAGTGAGAGTGTGTGATTGTGAGAGTGGCTGTATGGATGAGTGTGTGCTTGTATCAGTGATTGTATAAGAGCGTAAGAATGTGCTAGTATTTGTATGAGTAATTGAGCTGGTTTGTTTATGACTGCATAGGTGAGTAAATGGGAGTGTGATTAATTATTTGCATGACTGACTAGGTGTGTGAGTACCTCTATGGATGAGTGGCGGTGTGTGAGTGTCTACATAGATATATGAGTGCATATGATAGTCCTCTACTGAGTAACCATAAGTATGAGTGACTGGACGGGTAAGTGCGTGGATGTGTGTGTAGACCTAAGAATCAGTGAGTGGGTATGTAGTTATTGGTGTTGGAGTGTCTATGGTTTTGAGAATGGCAGTCTATAATTTAGAGTGGGTGTATCTAAAGTTATATTAGGGTGTGAGAAGATGCATGAAATTATCACATGGATGATGTCATCAGTGATGTTATCAGTGATTTTATTTGAGATGTCATCAATGACGTCATCACTGATGTCACTGACCATGTCATGAGTGATGTAATATGTGACGTCATCAGCAGTGCATGGCAGGGGCGCAAGTTATTGTTAGCTGAACTAGCTATAACGGGGGATTTCTATGGTTTTGTACGAGTGAAATGTCCAACTAACTATAAAGCCACTGAAACCTATGGTTTTTTCAGTGATTTTCTAAGGTAGTTTAAATGCCAATTTCTAACTATAACGTGCCAGAACTTTATTCAGTGAATTTCAAAGGTTTTTTATATGCTAATTTCTAACTATAACATGCCTGAAACCTATGGTTTTTTCAGTGAATTGTTTCAAATGTTAGTTTCTCACTATGCCTACAGAGGTAGGACATTTGAACAAAGAAGAAAAAATGCAAAGAAAGAAGCAACAGAAATGCAGAAAGAAGTAACAGAAGTCCACAAAGACGACGAAAAGTGCAGGAAGAAGCAAGACATGTGCAGAAAGAACCAACAGAGCAACAGAAAGAGGCCTTCTTGCAAAATCATCCTGCGCCCACAACTTTTTCAGACGGGTACTGGTGGTAACTGACTCTGACTAACCAGGCCTAGAGCCAGTTCTATGCTAAAAGACACTTAGAATACAGTTAAAACACCTACATACACTAGGGAACACTATGCGTTGGGGTACCCCTGTGATTAGCATGACCTCCTCTGTAAGGCCCTAGTACATAATAGGGCAGGGGGATTAAAACCACCTCTTAAAATGAGCTAGAGGGCGCGTTTGCACAGTGGAGGGGAAGGCCTGAGGTGACATGTGTGCAAACAGGCCCTGTTGCCGTTTTAGGTTGGGAGATCAAGTCGCCTTGAAACCTGATGGTTCCTGGGGTCCAACCAGCCAACCAGGTACATCCAGTAAGCACCACAGAGCTGCATTTCAGAGACGTGTAAAAAGGGGCATGGTACGGACCACCTGAGTGCAGCGCAGCTATGTGACATTTACTGGAGGTACCTGGTGGGCTAGTTGGCCCCCAGGGGCCCTCAGGATTGAAGGGGAATAAATTCCCCAACTTTAAACGCACCACAGGGCGTGTTTGCACACATCACTTCAGGCCCGCCCCCTACCCCTCCCTTCACCACTGTGCAAACACGCACTGTGGCACTTTTTAAGTTGGGGGATTAAGTCCCCTTGAATCCTGAGGGTCCCTGGGATCCAACTAGCCCACCAGATACCTCCAGGAAGTGCCACAGAGCTGTGTATCATAGAGGTGTAAAAAGGGGCATGGCCTGGACCACCTCTCTGCAACGCAGGCCTCTGGCGCTTACTGGAGGTACCTAGTGGGATAGTTGGCCATCCAGGGGCCTTCAGGATTGAAGGGGACTTAATTCCCCAACTTAAAACGCGCCACAGGGCGTATTTGCACACATGTCACTTCAGGCCCCACCCCTTTCCTTCGCCACTGTGCATACGAGCCCTGTGGCGCGTTTTAGTCCCCTTGAATCTTCTGGGTCCCTGGGGTCAAACTAGCCCACCAGGGAATGCAAGATGTTACAACGCATACATTTACAACACATGCCTTTACAACGCAGTTTTTACATCGCAACATCCTTTACAACGCACACCATCACATTGCATAACACTACATCGCATTTTTAGAAACTACCTTTACAACGCATTCCATTACATCGCATTATACCTTTACAACGCATACCATTACAACGCATATCATTACATTGCATTTAAGGTAACTATTGGATAGTATAGGGGTAAAAATTACTATTCTAACTCCAGGGGGTGCAACAGTAGGGTAAGTGTTGGATAGTGTAGGGGTAAAAATTACTATTCTAATTACAGGGGGTGCAATAGTAGGGTACGTTTTGGATAGTGTAGGGGTACTATGCGTTGTAATGGTATGCGTTGTAATGGTATGTGTTGTAATGCCTGCATTGTAGTGACATGCAATGTAGTGTCATATGATGTAGAGTCAGGCGTTGTAATGCCTGTGTTGTAGTGACATGCGTTGTAAAGGATGTTGCAATGTAATGACTGCGTTGTATGTGTAGTGCGATGTAATGGCTGCTTTGCAAAGGATGTTTCCCCCACCAGGTACCTCCAGTAAGCGCCAGAGAGCTGCATTGTAGAGATGTGTGAAAAGGGGCGTGGCCTGGGCCACCTCTCTGCAACGCAGTGCAGTGGCGTTTACTGGAGGTACCAGATGGGCTCGTTGGACCCAGGAGACCCTCAGGATTGAAGAGGAATTAATTCCTCACCTGAAAACGCGCCAGAGGGTCTGTTTGCACACATTTCACATCAGGCCTCGCCCCCTCCCTTCACCACGGTGTGTGTTTTAAATTGGGTGATTAAGTCCCCTTCAATCCTGAGGGTCTTGTAGTGACTTCCAAGGGATTGAGTAGGAACGAGACTTCTTGTAGAGTTGAAGAATGTAGTATTTAATTACAGGAAAAGAAAAGTACATGCAGCTGGATCTGAGGCCAATCCAAGAATGCCCTCTCTGTATCCAGTAACCGCTATGTCATCTGCAAACAGTATTCATATGATAACATTCCACATTACATAACAAGGTTCTGTCTTAAAGATACATGCCATCACTACACATCGCCCTTCTTAAACAAAAAAAACAAGAAATAAAAACTAGAAAAATACAAATATTTGTAAGCATACATAAGATACTTAAAAACGAATAAAATCCTCAAATCTTTTAGGAGCAACAATTTCCCTTCCGTGTCTGGTATATTTTTCAGATACACAATTTTTATCTACATTGACATTCTCCTGTGGGTTGGAACATTCTTTAGGTGGCTGGTCAGACAACTCAAGATGTTGTGAGTCATGCAAACCAAGAGTGTCAGGATTACCTTCACCAATAGAAACATCTGGACCTTCACAAACCAACTCACTGTGTGAGTCCACAGAAATATGAGTTTCTGATCCATCCCGTGTTTGTGTCTGAACAGAATCTCCTAACAACAGACCTGACACCTCACCAGCCCCCTTTTCAAACTGAGATAAAACATCTAACCACCAATAATTCTTTCTAAACTACTATTGTCTAATCCTTCCCTACAGATGTTCCCTGCCAAAGCAATGCAACTCATATGGTGAATTGTGCCATCATCCAATTCAACAGTATTTCTCATAACTTTAGTAATCGTTCTGGGCTCAGAGAACTTAGAGTGCAATTTCCCTATTTTCCTGGCAGACTTAACACACACTAACTGCCCTACTTTGATATTCACTTCTTTAGTACCATGCTTTTCATCATAATACTTTTTATTCTTACTCTGCGATTTCAAAATAGAGTCCCAATCCACCTTCCTACTTCTACCAATCCATCCTGGATTAATCTTGCAATGAGGAAATCTTCCCCGCATCAAACAAAAATGACTTTCACCAACAGTGTTGTGCTCCGTAATTCTATAAGACCACACTAATTTGTATAACTCATCATCCCAGTTCTTGTTACTTTTTCTTGCTAGTTGTAATACACCTTTGAGCATTCTATTCACTCTCTCCACAACGGAATTGCCCCTGGGATGATACAGTGCAGTACATTTTTGCTCAATTTCTGTACTGTTAACAAAGCTCTTCATCAAGTCTGATCTAAACTGGACACCATTATCAGCCAGAATGGATGCTGGAAAACCCTCTCTTAAAAAGCACATTTCTAAGAATCTAATTACACTTTGTGTATCCACCTTAGTTACAACCTCCACCTCAAGCCATCTCGAAAATAAATCAACAAGAACTAAAATGTACTTAACCACATCATCTTGGCAAGTTATTGGTCCCATGATGTCCAAAGCAACACTTTGCCATGGCAAACTAGGACACTCTAATGACGATGAGGGTGGATTAAGAGTTTTCTGTGTTTAATCCGAAGTTTCACACTGAATGAAATTGCGAACATGTCTCTCAATGCCTAAATCAACTCCAGGCCACCAATATAACATTTTAACACTTTTCTTGGTTCTAGAGATTCCTGGATGACCTTCATGGCCCAAATCAATTATCTTCCCTCTCATGCCTAAAGGAGGTATGATTCTTCCAGATCTACACAAAAAATCTCCATCCAAAGCCAGTTCATCTCGGACCTCCCAAAATGGTCTAAGCTTCGGATCAAGTTTGTCATTCTTACACCATCCCTGAATGACTCTGTTAGAAACATCACGAAACACCTCGTCTTTTTTGTATTCCTGCTCCCACATACTCTTTGAAAGACTAGGAGCGGCTTAAAATACTGCATCAACACACCAATCACTCCAGGGATCTGAAGCAACTTCGTTGAGAGGCAAAGAATTCCTACTGAGAAAATCAGCAATTACATTTTTTGCCCCCGGCACATACTGCACATTATACACGAAATCTTGGATTCTCATTGACATCCTGGCTATTCTAGCTGATGCTCTGGAAAGACCTTCTGTAGTCAGTAATTTGGTTAAAGGTTTATGGTCTGACCTTGAGAGAAATTTCTTTCCCCAAATACATTTTCTAAAATACTCCATTGCCCACACACACGCTAGTGTTTCCCTTTCTATGACAGAGTATTTTTCTTCTGTCGGGGACAACGAACGAGACGCAAAAGCAACCACCACTTCTTTACCTTCCTTATTTATCTGTGATAATACACCTCCCAAACCTGTACCACTTGCATCAGTAGTAACAATGGAATCAGCTACAGGATCAAAACCCTGTAATGCAGGAGATCGTGCAATAGACTCCTTAATGGTCTCAAAAGATTTTTGACAATTATCACTCCAGTAAAAAGGAACTTTGTTTTTCATTAAGATGCCCATGTCATATGTCTTGCTTGAGAAGTTATTCACAAATTTTGCATAAAATTCTGCCAAGCCCAGAAAGGACCTCAACTCATCCTTCGACTTGGGAGAAGGAGCTTTCAAAATTGCTTCCACTAAAGAGCTTTTTGATTTTATTTCTGACCCATCAATTTCATGGCCTAGGTAAGTAACATGTTTTTCTGAGAATTTACATTTGCTGCCCTCAGCAATCAAATCATTATTTCTGAGGATGGACAAAACTGCCCTCAATAAAGTATCATGATGAATTTTGTCTTTGCCCATAATCAGAATGTCGTCTTGGAAGACAACTACCTCTGGAATGTGGTTGAATAGGTTCGACATCAGCCTCTGAAAAACCCATCCTCGTCGCCAAAAATTGTAGTGACTTCCAAGGGATTGAGTAGGAATGAGACTTCTTGTAGAGTTGAAGAATGTAGTATTTAATTACAGGAAAAGAAAAGTACATGCAGCTGGATCTGAGGTCAATCCAAGAATGCCCTCTCTGTATCCAGTAACCGCTATGTCATCTGCACACAGTATTCATAAAATAACATTCCACATTACATAACAAGGTTCTGTCTTAAAGATACATGCCATCACTACAGGTCTTTGGGGTCCAACTAGCCCACCAGGTACCTCCAGTAAGCACCACAGAGCTGCGTTGCAGAGAGGTGTAAAAAGGGGTGTGGCCTGGACCACCACTCTGCAACGCAGCCCTGTGGCGCTAAGTAGAGGTATCTGGTGGGCTAGTTGGCCCCCATGGACCCTCAGTACTGAAGGGGAATTAATTCCCCAACTTAAAACGCACCACAGGGCGTGTTTGCAGAGTGTTGCTGGAGGGGGCGTATCCTCTGGCACGATCGCGTCTTATTTTCTTTTTTTATCTTTTTTAAGAAGGGGGGCTATGTGGCCCCCCTTCCTTTTCTATTTTATGGGCCCTGGGAACCCCATCCCTCAGGGCCTGCCCCCTATTTATTTATTTTTTTTAATGGAAGGGGGCCGCGTGGCCCCCCTCCCGAGGCCATATTTGGCTCCGGGGACCCCATCCCCCTGGGGCATGGCCAGTGTTATTTTTTTTTAATATTTGGAGGGGGGCTGTGTGGCCCCCTCCTCAGGCCATTTATGGCCCCAGGGACCCAATCCCCCAAGGCCAGCCTTTGCGTGTTTTAAAAAAATGTTTTTAAGGTGGACGGGGCCGCGTGGCCCCCCACTAGGGCCACTTCTGGCCCTGGGTACCCCATCCTGTAGGGCCTGGCCTCTCGTTGGGGACTGTGGGGGGAGCCCCTAATTCCCCCACGGTCCCTGCCTGCTCCCCGCCTCCTGCGGGAGCCGGCATTGCTTTTCCACATTGGGAGCTGCTGACATGCAGCTCCCCATGTGGAAAAGCAAGGTGGTTTGGGTTTTGGAAGAGAGAGAAGGTTTCCTGCCCTCTCTTCCAAAATCCAAACCACAGTTTTCTATGACAGGGCAGGAGCCGAGATGTTCCCGCCCTGCCATAGCAAGAGGAAGTAGAACCCCTCGGCGTCACGTACTGCGGACGCGAGACGCCTCAGGATTGAGACCCCCAAGGGCTGCCCCCGTCTAGGGAGATTAGTTTGTGCAGCCCAGTCGGCTGTAGAGGGAGGACTATGGCTCCGGTGCAGCTTTATTTACTTTGAATAACAAGTTACATTTGAGAAGTCGAGCTGCTCCTTTAGGAACACAGTGGATATACAGGGCAGCCTTCAATTGTTTTTTGACAAAATTCCGACAGTTTATGTAAATATCCATGAAATTTATTGCGTAACTTGAATGCAAGTCAGGAACAATCTTTGATTTCAGGAAGCTCTTTTCCGTCCTGATGATGATCTAAAAATATATAGATCGAAACGTCGTCGACGTACACAAGAAAATTCCCCTGTTTTATTGTATATTTATGTGGACCTATCTTGTTGTTATGGGATGTCTTGTTTCACTTTGGTCGCTTATGTCACATCCTGCACACTGTCACTTATGTGAGCACCTGAAACGTTTTCTATGAAAAGTTAAAACTATAAATAAATGAACATTGTACAAATTCCCTATGCATTTAGCTCCTTAGCGTGAATTTACTAAACGCTTTTGCCTTTTTCATATGGGACCTTGTTTGGCCACTGTTGAACCACTGTTTCTTTATAATATATGTTAACCCCAGGTTCAATTTATGGGGTAGCCTTGTTCTTAGAACTATACTGCCATAGTAAACAGCAATGTCCCGGGGTGGGCACCCCTGGACACTGCAGGAGCCGGCCCTGAGGGGTGGCGGTCCCAAGGGCCATCACTGGCTGCAGAAGGGGGGCCACGTGGTGTTGTATAGCGTTTTAGGACCCAAGTGTAAATTTCCAGATTCATGCCCTTATATAGGTATAAATATTGTATCCTAATATAGGCATAGAAATCACAACCATATTAAGACATAGCTCAAGTAGTTCTAATGCAGCTTGGCTACTTCCACTAGTTCTGAAAATGTACAACGATTTCTTGGAAAAACCTGCCTTCAGCCGTCAGGGACTTCCCCCTGCATGAATATTAATTTATCCAAGAAATGAAATGAATGAAAATGAAATGAAAAAGAGATTTATTGAGCGCTGCAGCTGCCCTGAGGCATCCAGGCGCTAAAAAAACAGATGATGCCCTCAAGATTATGATTTGTTAAAGAGGAGGGTTTTTAGCTGTTTGCGGAAGCTGGTTAGGTTGGGGTTATTTCTCAGCTGCAGGGGGAGGGTGTTCCAGAGTTTGGATACATTGTAGGAGAATGAGCGTCCTCCTGCTCTGGCTCTGCAGATTCTGGGAATTTTGGCTAAGAATGCCGTTGAGGAGCAAAGAGTCTTGTTAGGTTTGTATGGAGAGATCAGGGAGCAGTTAATATCTGGGCCCATTTTCCAGAATGTCTGGTGGGCAGTGCAGAGTGCTTTGAACTTTACTCTGTCGCTAACAGGCAGCCAGTGTAAGGTTTTTAGGCCAGTTTTTATTGAAGTCCTCCGAGGGACTCCAAGAAACGCCCGGGCAGCGCAGTTTTGGGTGCGTTGAAGCTTTTGTAGGGTGTAGTCTGGTGCTCCAAGGTAACGGGGCATTATTAAAATCCAGGCGGGATTGGATGAGGCTCTGTATAATTATTTGTCTGGCCTCAAATCGGAGATGGGGAAGGACTTTCTTAATCACCCTAAGGAGGCCATAACAAGTGGCTGATACTTTAGTGGCCTGTGTGTTAAGGCTCAGGGATTTGTCGAGCCAGACTCCCAGGCTTTTGATGTTGTCTCTGGGCGGTGGAGCCATACCCATGCTTGAAGGCCAGATCAGCTCTATGGTGGAAGGGGCCGCCGGACCCAAGAGCAAGAGCTCAGTTTTGTCATCATTGAGCTTAAGGCATGAGCTCATCATCCAGCTCTTTACATCCTCCAGAGTTGGAGTTTTCAGAGAATCAAGTCTCTAATGTAGTTATTATGTCCTATCTTACGTCAAACTCACCACCTTCAAGGTATAAATATGCCCACACTTGTCCAAACAAACACACAGTGGTTTGGAGAAGTTCAACAATCTACTTGCCCAATGCCCTGCTGCAGCAAGTGCCGAAGGAAGCCGACCCTCCAGCTGACGCAGTGAGAGAGACGCTGTCTTCTCTCTTGCCGAGAAATCCAGCTCCAGTGTTTCCAGGCTACCCTTGCAGGTTGCTGGGAAATCGAGTCCTGAGAGAGAGATACAAGACCTCCTGCATTCTAAACCAAGAAACTGAGCTGATTAGACCCTTAGAGAATTCTTGGAATAGATTCTTGGCAAAGAACAGCAACCATAGAATGGCGTCAGGTTAGATCCTGCACTGATCTGGCTGTCGGAGTGCTTGTCCGGGTGGCAGTTTGCATGTCCTCTCCTGATCAGAGTCTCCATCACACACCAGTCCCATGGTGCTAGTTCACAAAGGTCCAACTGCCAATTAGAGCCTGGTTACCTGCAAACTCCTAAGCTGAATCACCCGTGCTTTAAGACCCCCTCCTAGGCCTGGAGCCTCACCCTCTTCGCTCTACTGGTACCCCACGGTTCGCCACCCTGGGCCACCGAAGCTCCAAGCCCCACATCGCAACTTAATCAGGCTCCCCCCTCTTCTATCCCCACGATGGCCCGGGACCAGCCTCAAACCTCACAGTCAGAACTCCTTCACCATCATCTCCCCCCCCTCTCTACAAAGCTTCGACGCACTTTCAAGCAGAAACTCATCCGCAAACATAAAGAAACCCTAATCACTGACATCTACCACTCGACCTCCATAGGACCGATGAAGATGGATCTAATATTTCACACCGAAAGACCCGAATATTGGAACTCCACGATCAGAACGCGGATGTTCATCGCCAAAACTACCTCCACTCCTCATAGCTGCAAACTAACTGCGATTCTTCCGTTCAGATCAGCTGGCAGGGGCTATACTACTGTGACTATCTTCACCAATGGCACAGTCCTCATACAAGCCAACAATGATAACCTGGAAGCTTTTGACTCCTTATTTCCCTCTCTCAAGTCAGCCCTCCCTACCCCTCCGCACCTCGCCTCAACACCCTCACCGACCACTCCCTCAGTTGACAGAGAAGACCTAGACACGCCCCTTCTCGATTCACACACAGCCCGCCAGGCTCCCCCTCCCCCGCCATATCTCATCCCCCTCGCCCACCCATCCACCACCAACAGGAATCCCAACTCTCAGCCCCTACCCCGCCCTCTAACCACCTCACCCCCCCCAGCCACAGCCACCGACCACCGCCTAGGACAATTACCTCCCTGCCAACAGGCAGTCCCCAGCCAACGAGCCTCCCCTCTAGTCTCCCCCCAACTCTCAAACCTCCCCTGTCTAATCCTCCTCCTGTGTCTCTCCCTATCTCTCCCATGTCTAAACCTCCCCCTAGCCCTCACCCCACACCTCCCCCTCCCTCTACCCCGATCCCTATCTCTCAACCCATTCTCTCGAACTATAACACATTCGGCCCCACCACAGCTGCTCACAACCTCCCCATTGACTCCATAACAAAGCGGCTCACAGCCCTTGAAAACCAGGTCGACACTATCACCCAAGGCTTAATAGAAATCCTTTTTAACCTCTGTATAGCCTGCAAACCCCACAAACCCCCTTTCCGAACCCCCCTCCTCGCCAACACCAACATCACCCAGGGGCCCACAGTAGCCCTCAATGCCCACCCGATCGATCCCTATCCCAAGGACCTGGTTTCCAGTCTCAAAAAATCCAAACCCTCCAGAGCCCCATGCACCAGGCCCCCGACCACTATCTCTTCTCACTCCCTAGCAGGCTCAAAACACCTGACCTCAGACCGCGCAGATCAGAAGCTCCTATGTCAGACAGAGAAGCAGCCTTACTAGCCACTACCTACGACCCTCCCATCTCAGTTTCACCTAAATCTAAAATCCAAGTAATCACGAGCTACCGGAAAGATCTACCCACCCTCAAACGACAGAGATTACCAGTCCTCACCGCTATACCTAGAGAGGCTAAAGACAAAACCACCAGCAATCAGGAGAAAATCACCAACTGCCTCCTAATCAACTGCAGATCGGCCTCACTACATGCAACGGACTTAGCCGAAGCTATCCTCACACACGACATTGACGCTGCGTTCCTCACGGAGACCTGGCTAAACAAGACATCCCCTCCCTGCCTAGACATGCTGGTACCACCTGGTTTCTCCCTCATCTCCAAAGACAGGATAGAACAACGAGGAGGTGGGGTTGCTATCATCCACAAGGACAGCTGGAGCATCACAGAAACCTCCTCCTTCGAGTACAACTCATTCGAATGTCTATCCGCTGTCATCAAAACCAAAGACAATGACTCTCTACTGTGTCATCTAATCTATCACCCCCCGGGCAGAAACAACAAGTTTGGAGATCAACTATCCAACCTGATTGCACAAGACGCTCTCGGTGATTCCAACAACCTAATTCTTGGTGACCTGAATCTCCAATGGAACGAAATCCATAACCCTCTAATCAGATCGCTATCCAGCCTCCTCGCCGACAACAACCTTACTCAACATTGCACTGAGGAGACACACTACAAAGGAGCCATACTGGACGCCATCATCGCACAAAAGAACTCAATCACGGTCAACCACATACTACCTGTTGACTGGTCAGATCATCATATGATCCTATTTCACATCAATCACCCCATCATCCCACTTAAACCTCCCCAAGACCCCCCCAAATGGTCAAGAAACCTCTCCCAAGTACCCCAAGACATTCTAGAAGGTCAATTAAGTTCACTTCTTCCAGACAACTCTCTGCACCTCTCGACCAATGATCTCATCGACCACTACAACTCCAAGCTAGTCTCCATTCTCGATAATTTAGCTCCACTAAAGCTCAAAAGAAGCTGTGCCACCCCTTCTAGAACCAGGTTCAATGCGGACCTCAACGCAGAAAGAAGATCCTTGAGAGCCAAAGAAAGAAAGAGGAGAAACAACCCAACAGCCATCCTTCGCTTACAACTAAAAACAGCACGCAGGAAATACAACAATCATATCAAAAACAAGAAATCCAGCTTCTTCCGAGAGGCACTAGCCAATTCCAAAAACAGACCTAAGGAGCTCTACAACATAATCAGACATCAAACATCCAAGCCTCTGCCTTCACCCCTGCAGGCGTCCAAAGAACTATGCGATAACTTCGCCACCTTCTTCAACGATAAAGTCTTAAAAATCGAATTATCTGTAGACATCAACAACTTACACCTCCCAAAGAACAACGCGGCCATCCCACAGGCCCTACCATTCGGCTCCTCCCCCCTCCGTTGGCTAAGCTTTCGCCACGTGCAGGAAACTGAGATAATCTCGTTGATCTCGACCTCCAAACCATAAGCTCACATCTCAGACCCCATTCCTCCCTCACTAACCAAAAAAATGAAGCTCACCTTAGCACCTATCTGGGGCAAAATCATAAACAGCTCCCTACAAAGCGGAGTGGTCCCCGACTGTATAAAAATGGGACAAGTCACCCCTTTGCTGAAAAAACACGGTCTTGACTTTACTGACTTGAACAATTTCAGACCGATATCTAACCTCCCTCTACTCGCCAAAACACTGGAACGATGCGTTCTCCTGCAATTGACTCATCATCTGGATAACATCAATCTCCTAGACCCCCTCCAATCCGGCTTCAGACAAGGCCGCAGCACAGAAACCGCGATGCTGAACATCATAGACGACATTCACGGCTCCCTAGACGCTGACAAGTGCTGCCACCTCATACTCCTTGATTTATCCGCAGCTTTTGACACAGTGGACCATAACCTCCTCATCAAGACTCTGCAAGTAAGAGCTGGCCTCGGCGAGGTAGTTCTCGAGTGTTTTTCCTCCTTTCTACACAACCGCTCGCAAATAATAAAAATGAAGAACTTCACCTCCGAATCCCAGCAAGTCAACAAGGGTGTCCCCCAAGGATCAGTACTTTCTCCTCCGCTCTTCAACATCTATATGGAACCGCTCGCCAAACTACTCAGGAATGCCAATATCCACTTCCACTTCTACGCGGATGACACACAGATCTACCTGGAAACCTCTTCACTTAACGACATCCACAGACTAAATGCCGTCTTAAATGATGTTTAAGATTGGCTGACAAAGAATCACCTGAAACTCAATCCCGACAAGACCGAAACTCTTCTCATCTCAAACAAAGAAGACAACCCTCAAATCATCGAGTGGCTGAAGTCGATCGATGCTCTTAAAGGTTCTCTCACGCTAGCTGATTCCGTAAAATCTCTGGGTTTCACCCTAGACCCCAAACTAACCTTGACAACCACATTAAGAACTCGGCAAAAAGTGCATTCTTTAACCTCAGACTTCTGAACAAAATCAAACCTTTCATTCCCAACAAGGACCTTAAACTAGCCACGCAATCTCTAGTTCTATCTAGACTGGACTATGGGAACTCAATCCTAACAGGCATCCCCAAATCACACCTGGCTCCATTAAAAACAACATTGCATGCGGCAGCAAGAATGATCACAGGATGCAAAAAATCTGACCACATCTCCCCTGCACTCAAAGAACTTGAATGGCTCCCGGTGGATATGCGTAGCACCTTCAGAACGGCCTGCCTAACCCACAAGGCCCTCGACACCGGAAAAACCGGAATACTTGGCAAACAAACTCACAAAAGCTGGCCAAAGTAGAATCTTGAGAAGCTCTAACTCCCTGCTGCTCATCCTACCAAAAACCAGAAAGAAGAAAACTGCGGACTGCTCCTTCACAGGAAATGCCCCCAAAATATGGAACTCTATCCCCCCGCATATCAGAACCATACCGTCCTATGCGGAATTCAAGAGCCAACTCAAATCCTTGTTCCTCATCCGTTCCCTAGGTCCTGGGTAACTAGGATCAACATCCATCCCCAGAACTATGTGATATCTCTGTATCCTATTACCAAGAAGTCCCACT
This sequence comes from Lissotriton vulgaris, assembly GCF_964263255.1. NCBI lineage: Eukaryota > Metazoa > Chordata > Amphibia > Caudata > Salamandridae > Lissotriton > Lissotriton vulgaris. The sequence goes on along the minus strand of NW_028255525.1, from coordinate 15,104 downwards.
GTACGAACTTCTCCTCCCCCCTAATTGTCATTCGATGATCGCCTTTATTTGTTATGTGTCTTTTTGTTCACCTTTTCACTCCTTTTACTGTAAAGCGCTCTGCTACCTTCGGGTCTTGTTAGCGCTATAGAAAACTTCTAAATAAATAAATAAATAAATAAATACTTAAACTAAGCTACACCTCACCTACTTCTTCCCTTGTACTAGACCTAGGTTAGGTACACCGGGTTAGGCGTATTTTTGAAAGCACCAGTTGAGTACTTTTAGTCATTATTTGTCACTGTATGTATTTTATGCATCTTAGATATTTTATGGCTTAGAAACCATATCATGCTTTTACAATATTATTTTATAATACTCTATTTACTGTACGCTTTGTACTTTACCACAAGTATTACAATTGCAGCAGTTCATTTCTTATGTTTGAAAAAGAAGACTGTTCAATAAAAACCTTTTATTGAAAATGCCAGTCTCTCTATTTCTCTGCACCGCTGGTGAAACGAAGCATGCACGATTGACTGAGTAAAATAACTATCTATTGTTTCCGTGACTCGAGGGATATATTTCTTACTCTTGGGAAACAAAGTTTTCATGTTTAAACGGTTATCAGAAACTAATCCCTTCTTGTATATTCGAGAAAGTTTCTAGTGATCTCTGAGCTAGCTGGCACACACACAATTAAGTCTAGTATATTCGGTAGAGACTTAGTCGACTTCAGTCCTTCGTCTAAACTACTGGATACGGGGTGTGGCCAAGATGGCGGTGTGAGCAGACGTGCCTCGTCGAGCTCCCGCCGTTGGCCGCCGTTTTATCGCTGCTGCCGCATTTCTTCTGGCCCCGGGTGACTCCCCGGGGGGCCCGGACCCGACACCAATGCACCGGCGTCCCTGAGGGGCAATACAGTGGCCCGGCGGTGCCTAGATTCTGCCGTCTCTGGACAGGCTAGACGTGGCCTGCGGCAGCTGGGAGAACGACAACGAGGCCGCGAGGGGCGGAGCCAGGCGGCCGACGCTACGGCGGCCCCGGCAGGCATTGGCAGGTCTGACCCGCGCGGCTGTGCGCGAGGCCTCCCGCGGCACCTTGGCGGGGGCTTCTGCGGACCTGCCGACTCCTCCTGGCGACACGGCCGGATCTCCTGGGCTGCGGACGGGACCGCTGGTGAGCGGAGGCCGGGTGAAGAGCAACGGCACTCGCGGTCAGTGGGACACCGAAGGTGAGGAGAGGGGGGTGGACGACCCCCTGCATCACGCCAGCAACAGACTGTGGCTCGGGGACACCCGGGGGGAGCTAGCCTTAGCACCAGCGGACCTTACACAATGCACCGCTTCCTAAACCCTCCCAATCCCGGCCTGCCTCTACGGGCCGCCGTCTTGTGGGACTGGTGGCATGCCCTAGCCGGACATACTCCCTGCACCTCCCCCTGGTCAGGACAACGCATCGCCCATGCGGCCTCGCTCCTGCCAAGTAGCGCGCGCAAGAGCTGGGTGCAGAGCCTTACACCCCCACGATCTACGAGAGCTGAAGGCATGTGGGGGGTTCCCCATGTGCGCGGCAGGTGGCAGCGGGTCAGCGGAGACAACGAGGGGACCCAACGTCAGGGCCCCCTGAGCGCACTGTGCTGTCCCTGGCCGGTGTGGTGGCCGGCTGCCTCGTGATCTCCGGAGTCTGGAGAGCCAAGTGCCGCCATTTTGTGAATTGGCCCGGTCCTGCGCCCTACCACATTGACTGCCACTCCTGAGGTGAGGTAAACACCCGTGCAGCCTTCTACCGAGTGCTTGAACTAATTGGGGAACCCCTAGAGGCAAGAGCAAGTGGTTCGAGTGGACACTGCGGCGGTCCGCTGGGACTGGTCACTACACCGCCACTGTACAGGGCCTAGAGTTGGGAGCTGCAACGTACTATCGGCCCGGTCTGCCCCACTCCGTTATGTTCTGCTGCCAGGCCCGGGGGGTATGGCCGCTGGTAGGGTGCGCAAAGACAGGACTATTAAGGACTTGCTCGCTTCCGCCATAATGGGGAAGAAAACCGACCTTCAAAGTGCTGGAGCCCAGGCGGTGCCCACTAAACCGGTGGCCGACTCGCCGGGCAAAAACTCCCAAAGCACGGATGAGCCTGTCACCAGGTCCTTCTTGGAGTCTCTGTTTAGCGGACTGAGGGAGGACCTCCAACTCCTTAAGACGGAACTGAAGGGTGAGATTCGGGAACTACGGCGAGACACGGACACCATTGGGGAGCGGGGAGCCGACCTCGAGACGAAGAGCGACAGCCGTGATGTCGAGATGGAAGCACTCCAGCAAGAAATTATCTGCATTCACGACCAACAAGTTGACTTACAAACGCATGTTGAAGACTTAGAGAATCGTTCTCGAAGGCATAATATTCGAATACGAGGAGTGAAGCATACCCCGGACACAGCGGACCTCTTCCAGTTCACGACAGGCCTCTTCAACCACATTCTGGGCCGACCGGCGGACTCCGTTATAATCCTAGACAGGGCGCACCGGACGGGCCCGCCCAGGGTCTCTGGTGCCCTGCCAGCAGATATATTGGTGTGCGTCCAGGACTTTCGCACCAAGGAGGAGATCCTGACCAAGGCGCGACAGCTAGACTCCATCACGTATGGCGACCACTCACCAACGCTCTTTCAGGACCTCGCCGCCATCACCCTTGAAAAACGCAGGTCGTTCAGACCGGTCACTGCTGAACTGCGGCGACTTGGTATCACCTACAGTTGGGGACACCTGTTCCGCCTAGTGTTTAAATGGGACAATAAAATACACCAGCTGCGGTCCCTCACTGATTCTTGCCGGTTATTGGGCATTGAGGAACCCGAGTCAGAGGGCGGCTCGCAATCCGGGAATGCCCCGGAGACTGGCTCTTCTAACCGATGGCGGCAGCAGAAACGGCGACGCAGGCCGCGTCGTCCACCCCAGGAAGAGATTCACAAAGGTCAGAGAGCGGCAGTCGAGACGGCGGCAGCAGAGCTGATGGCAACAGATAACGGCTGATGGACGGGAGCCGGGGGCCCGGGATCCCTCGGGCTAGTTGTGGATTGCTTCGGCGGACGACGGCGGGAGGAATCTCGATGGAGGCGGACACATTCCCCTGCTTTTTCCACTCATCTGTGAGAGATGAGGGACAGTATTGTACTTCGGTGGCTCGATGTTTTGTGGTTTACACTTTGGGGAAGTTGGGGGGGGCGGGGAGGGAAGACTGGGGGGGATAGGGGCAGAGTAAGGGTAGTTTTGGTTGTGGGTGGGTGAGGGGGGAGTTCCAGGTCCAGGGGGTTCCGCAATGACAGGCAAGTGGGCATTCCAGGTCGTAAGGGGCAAGCCCTTGCTGGGCACGACTCAGCCCGGTCCCAGAGCCTGGCCGGGGGGGATTGTGTGCACCAAGGGTCAACATGGGTGATCAGGAGGGAAGGGTATGGATGATGACTTATGGCTTCCACTGAGGTACGCATCCTCTCGCTGAACGTGAGAGGTCTCAACAACCCTATCAAACGCAAGGCGGTGCTGTCGTGACTTGAGCAGTCACAAGCTGACATCTGTCTCCTCCAAGAGACGCACTTACTGCAGAAGGATTGCATACGCATGAAATCACACGCCTTCCCGCACCAGTTTTTTTCGTCCACAACACACAAGAAAGCTGGGGTTGCTATACTAGTGGCGAGAAGGTTCCGGGGGCGGGTCCTGAGACAGGGAGCGGAGATCAAGGGGAGACTCTTGTCGTGCCACTTCTCACTGGGGGGATCTGATTTTACGGTAGGTTCGGCTTACGCCCCTAATGAGGGACAGGAAAACTTCTTTCATGACGCGCTTAATATGCTGGCGGCCTCGGCTGATAGACACATACTGCTGGGAGGGGATCTTAACCTAGTGTTCAACACCACCCTAGATAGGTCAACACAGCGCTCTACACAGACCGGGTCCTTGTCTGAGGGAGGGTTGGCGCGACTGAAAGAGCTAGGCATGGTGGATCTTTGGCGCAGTTTACATCTGGGCACCAGGGCTTACTCATACTTTTCGAGTGCACACCGCACTTACGCCAGGCTAGACTACTTCTTGGCCTCTACCTCCTTACATACCCTAACCTCCACGGTAGAGATAGGAGTTGCATCCCTTTCTGACCATGCTCCCCTGTTGGCCACTTTCCTCTTCCCGCCGGTGCAGCGACCGCCTCGGTGCTGGCATCTGCGGGACACACTGCTGCACCGCAAAGAGGTGCCAGAGAAAATAATAGGAGCGATCCACGACTACCTGCTACACAACACCACGACGGACACCTCCCCGACCACAAACTGGGCGGCCTTAAAAGGAGTCCTCAGGGGGGAATTCATAGCCTTAGCTGCGGCGGAGAACAAAGCGCGGGAATTGGAGGGCTTGCACCAGAGGACGTGCGCACCGAGGATCTGGAGGGAGTTGACCCTGGCTAGGAAACAACTGAGTGCGCTGGACCAAGGCAGGGCGGAATTCGCGGCACTGAGGGTGCGCCACATGTACTACACCGGGGGGATAGGTGCGGGCGCCTTTTGGGACGGGCACTCAGGGAGAAACGTCAGCACCAGGCAGTGCAGGAAATCAGAACGACCGGAGGTGGCCTGGCCACGGAAGACAGGGAAATCGCAGCCGCATTCGGCGCTTTCTACACCTCATTGTACTCAGGGGAAACGCTAGATCTGGCAGCGAGTGACCCTTTTTTGGACTCTGCCCAACTACCAGCGCTTACCACCGAGCAGGCGACAGCCCTGGATAGCGACATAAGGCCCGAGGAGGTAATATCGGCCATCTCTCGGCTCCGGCTGGGGAAAGCCCCGGGGCCGGATGGCTTCACGGCTCTCTTTTATAAGAAATTCTGCATCCAGGTGGTGCCGCTGCTTACCAATCTATTAAATTATCTCTCGGAATCCGGGGCTATCACAGGCGACCTGCTAGATGCCACCATTTCCGTGATCCCTAAACCAGGGAAAGACAAAACGTGCTGCGCAGCATATCGGCCCATCTCGCTTCTCAATATCGACTTGAAGCTCTATACGAGTATCCTTGCCGCGAGACTCGGCCCACTGATGCCGAGACTGATCGACCCGGACCAGACTGGGTTCATCTCGGCACGCCAAACCATCGACAACACCAAACGGGCACTACACCTTATAGAAAAAGCCACGCGTATGGAGGGGGAATATATGCTGCTGTCCATCGATGCAGAGAAGGCCTTCGACCGCATCCATTGGCCGTACTTAGAGCGGGTTCTGACACGGGCCGGATTAGGCGTCCGTTTCCGTGCCTGGGTGCTCAATTGTTACTCTAGGCCCTCGGCGACAGTACGGGTCAATGGGTACTCGTCGCCCGCTTCCCTATAGAACGGGGCACGAGGCAGGGTTGTCCCCTCTCTCCCCTATTATTCGCCCTGTATATGGAACCGCTGGCACAGGTAATACGACTTACCCCGGAGATTCGCGGCATCAAGATGGGGGCCTTTACACACACCATCAGCCTATACGCGGACGATGTCCTGTTGTCCCTCTCCTCCCCTCGTGAGTCCCTCCCTGCCTGTGTAGCAGTACTTGACACCTTCGCGGGGTGGCGGGTTTTAAGGTTAACCTCAGCAAATCCGTGGCGCTTGACCTCTCCCTAGAGGAGTCCACAAAGACATTCCTAGAGGGCCTCTTCCCCTTCCCGTGGGCGTCAGAGGCTGTCCAGTATTTGGGCATACAACTGGCACCGACCTTGCAGGGCACGGTCCGCCTGAACTATGCGAAACTGAGAAACACGATACGATCGGAGTTGGGCAGGTGGAAACACCTTCCCCTGTCGTGGCTTGGCAAGGTGGCAGCGATAAAGATGCAAATTCTGCTGCAAATACTGTATTTATTCAGAGCTGTCCCTATGCGGCCGCCGGAGTGGTGGATTCGTCAAACGCAAGCGGAACTGGCCAACTTCATTTGGAATGGACGGCGCCCACGCATGAAACTGCGCTTGGCAATGCTGCCTCCTGAACAAGGAGGATTGGGCCTCCCAGATCTGCTCCTATACTTCCAAGCAGCACAGTTACGAACGCTAGTGGAGTGGAGCAAATGGGAATCGGAGAAGCACTGGCTCTTCCAAGACCAGGCAGTGGCGGGTCGCACTTTGCAGGAAGTACCCTTCCTGCGGCGGCGCCACCGACCCCCGAATCTCTATGCCTCCTTCATTACGAGGACGCCCCTGGAAGTCTGGGACCAGGTGAGCATACCACATGAACTAACGCCCTTCCCATCCCCGCTGACACCTCTAGTGTCCAACCCGGACTTTGGTCCCGGCATGGACGCGGTGGCTTTTGCGAAGTGGGGCCCTGCGAGTTGTAAAGTATTGTCCCACATCTATGCCGAGAAGGGAGCTATCCCCTTTGATGCCCTCTGCCGGGAATTTGGTCTACCGGAGGAGGAACGTCTTCGCTATTTCCAGGTGAGACACTGGGCGCTCCAGCCCACCGTCAGAGCAGGGGCTGACCGCAGACTCAGGGACTACGAATACTGGTTGCTTTCTAGGAAGAATGACCGCGGCTTAATATCGGATCTATACTGCATGCCCCTGGGCAGATACGCACACATTCACAACGCAGGAAGGGCGAGGTGGGAAAGAGATTTAGAGCGCACGCTGAGTAATAAAGAGTGGGAAGGCATTTGTTATAGGGCCCGTCATTCTGCGCACCACATGGGACTGACGGACACTCTCACTAAACTGGCCACATACTGGTATTATACCCCTGAAAAACTACACGAGATGGACCACACAAGGGATGCACTCTGCTGGCGGGGCTGCGGGGAGAGGGGTACACTGGTACACTTACTGTGGGGCTGTTCTCACCTGCAGGCTTATTGGAATCAGGTGCTTGATGAAGTGGATCTGCACTTGGACACCACCATCCCGAGGTTCCCCGCGTATGTGTTGCTGGGCTCCCCTAACCCCATCACTTATCCCCTGTGCTCCCACAGAGGAAAACTGATAGCTATAGCCTTGGGATCGGCGACACAGAATATCCTCACTTACTGGCGCACCACACATGTCCCCTCTTTTCAGGGCTGCCTGCACCGTCTCTCGTACGTCCTGGGGATGGAGAAACTATCACTGATTGCTAAGGGGGAGGGCGACAAATATCCGGAATTGTGGCAGCCCTTCTTGACGCTCCTGGCTTCTGAATTTAGAGAAGTGACCTGCCCCAGATACCTACGCCTGTCGCGGCTGTCTCAGCCGATTGTCACAAACACTGAGGCCTGAGAGAACATTATTACGAGTTAGGAACACGGACCTGGAACTGGGGTGGGGGTGGGTAGGCTGGGGGGTGGCGGGGACGGGGACGTTTCGTTGGGTTATGGTTCTTTTTACCCTATTTGGACACTACTAAGCTATTTGGTCGCAGACCCGATTGCAGGAACCGTTACCTGGAAACGGTGCCCTACTATTCAATGTCACCATTGTTGGTGCCTCGAAGACACTCTAATGACACTTGGGCATCGGGACAGGGTCCGCAACACGCCTGTGTCCAAGCTCTCCTTTCTCCCTTTTCCCTGTTTTGACTTTTTCTTAAAAGCTGTATTGGTGCTGGCTGAGCTGAATGTTGACGCCACGCCAGCCTGTGAAGCATTTTGGTATGATGTACTGTCTTTGCAGCGCAATAAACAAAGTTTATACATAAACTACTGGATACACTATTCCATTGCGCAGAGCCTATTGGGTATATAGGAACTACACTACAGTGGCCCCCCTCCCAACATTGACAAAGCCACGGGGTGGTGGTCCCCGGAGCTCGGGGATCTGTTACGGACCCCCACATTTAAAGAGGTAGCGTCCCCAAGACGTGTGGGGGGCGAGCCCCCCCACGTGGGTGTTTTATTTTTTTTTTAAATGCCCCAGGTGTGGCGATCCCCGGGGCTTAGCAGGGGCCGTGTGCCCCCGCAAATATTTTTGAAAAGCCCCGGGGGTGGCGGTCCCCGGGGCAGTGTGGGGGGGATTGGGGCCCCCCACACTTGTTTTTTACTTCCCCGGGACCTGGCTTACCCGGGGGCTTCAATTAAAGGAAGCATGGGAGCCAACACTTTTTTTTTCTTTGCCTGATTTGTGCACCCAGCGCAATTTCTGCCAATTTTGTTTTACAAAAAATGCTTTTTTGGGACCCCCTGAGCAGGCCTAGCAGGCCTAGGGAGTCAGGGTTTTTCTAGCCTGCCCCATTTTCTTGTTTTATGCATTTGTTTTGCTGTTTTCTTGTGCCTCGGTTCTATCGAGGCACAAGATGGCTGCCAACACTTCCTGGTTTGAAGTGTTCATAGCCAATTAGAATGCAGCAGGGTGCGCAGGTCCTCCGTGCCTCTATATATCAAAACTTTTATGTTTTGATTTTCTCAGCAACTACTGAATGGATTTAAATCATTTAAGAAAAAGAGTCTTTTCTGAAAAAAGCACTATCTTTTTGCCAAATTTGGTACAATTCCGTTCAGCAGTTTGAGCTGTAGCGTGTCTAAAGTTTCCTATGGGAAATTGATTTGTTCACCTCTTTTTCTTGAATTTCTCAGGAACTACTGAACGAATGTACATCATTTAACAAAAAGAGTTCTTTCTGAAACAAGGGCTACCTTTTCACCAAATTTGGTGTAATTCCGTTCAGCAGTTCGGGCTATAGGCCTGTCTAAAGTTTCCTATGGGAATTAACATGGAGAGACACGTTGTAGGACACCCCCTTTTTTTCTCGGCCCCCACTTGCCGAATCAACCCGAAACTTTAAAGATAGGAGCTGACCGGAGTGCCCCACAAGTTTTAAAAATTTTGCGAAGATTTGTCATCTGGCGTCAAAGTTATTAGGAAAACAAAAAAATGCTTTTTGAATAGAAACAAGGTCCTAACTATAACTAGCTACTGGTGACCGCCAGTAGGTAATATATATATATATATATATATATATATATATATATATATATATATATATATATATATATATATAGATATATATGTATATATATATATGTATATATATTACCTACTGGCGATAGCCAGTAGGTATATATAGTTAGAATTTTTTCTCTATGGGACTTCTGAAAATTCTATGTCTAATAACTTTGGCGTTTGTGGACGGAATCGGCTGAAATTTTCAGGAAAATGGCACATTTTGATTCTGAGCAGCCCCTGAAAATTTGGTGGAGTTTTGTCAAGGGGGGGCTGAGAAAAAAGGGGGGTCCCAAAACGCGTTTTTCCCATGTTAATTTCCATAGGGCGGTTGGACTCACTTTTAGCTCGAACGGCTGAATGGATTTGCACGAAACTTGGCAAAATTGTAGGGACTGTTAGCCCGATGTGCCTTTGCTAGGTCTCAATATATGTGCTCCAGTAGTTTTTGAGAAATTAACGTTCAAACCAAGATATATATCTGTAACAGCGCTCTGGGCAGCGATCCGGTCCGCTTACTTTTCGCTTATCGGAACTTTGCGCGCAGAAAGCTGATTGGCTCTCCGGTGTCTGTCAACATTCTAAACAGTCCGGAGCGGACGCCATCTTGTCTCTCGGTAGGATCGAGAGAGAAGAAGAGGTGGAAAACGAAAGGGGAATTTAATGAAAGGGGGCAAGGTATCCCCCTCTTGACCCCCTAGGAATGTTGTTGGGGTTATTAAAGGGTCCCGTGGGGAAAATAAAAAAAAAATGATTTTTCACGGTAGAAGCGGGCCGCGAACTGGTAGCGAAACGGGAATTCACCATTTTGTGCTTCGTTAATTAAATTACTAGTTATAAGTGGGTGCGGGAGACGTATCCTAATCCCCTTTGTTTCCTGAGGGTGGCTGAGGAGGCTGATATATGTTGATACATCTCTTCCAGCGGCTGTGCGTGAGCTTTTTTTTTTTTTTGCTGCGTGACAGTCCGGAGCGGCCGCCATCTTGTCTCTCGGTAGGATCGAGAGAGAAGAAGAAGTGAAAAACGAAGGGGGAATTTATTGAAAGGGGGCAAGGTATACCCCTCTTGACCCCCTAGGAATGTTGTTGGGGTTATTAAAGGGTCCCGTGGGGAAAATAAAAAAAAAATTATTTTTCACGGTAGAAGCGCTTCACGGGCCGCGAACTGGGCCGCAAACTGGTAGCGAAACGGGAATTCGCCATTTTGTGCTTCGTTTTAATTGTTTAGAGACAAAAATTATCATCGCACATCGGCCACAATGCATGAATATCGCTGAAAAGTCAGCGATATTCATGCATTATCCAGCAAATGCTCTTAGCCATGTTATCCACCTTCCATTGGATAACATGGCTAAAAACCGCTCTGTGCGTGAGCTTTTTTTTTTTTTTTTTTTTTTTTGCTGCGTGACGTTTGTTAACGTTCGATTCGATGGAAATCAGGAAGTGTTGAACACCATTTTGTCACTGCGAGTAAATATTTTGTTATAAATGAATCCTTATTGATAAACATTGTCTGCGCCATCTTGCGTTTTTGTCCAATGCCACAATTTTGTCGTGCACGGCAGCCATTTTAGATGCCTTGACCAGGGCCACTCTCTGCACGCCGTCGATTCTCAGCATGGCTCCCCACCCTCGCACGCATCTCCCCCACGCAATGGTCACCCCCGCTCTCTCTCTCATGCATGGGCCATATACTTCCCCCATCTGCGCTGCTCTTCTCTGAGAATCACACCCTGTGCCCGCCCGACACCTCCTTTTCACCCTATTCACTACCGCACCCTCTGACACTCCTCTTCCTCTGTGTCCGATTGTCCAGGCCGGACCTAGGCTATCACCTAGCCCTGCGGATGTAGTGTATGGCTCCAGCTGTAGAGTATCCAGACATGCCAACCTTCCCGATTCAGGTGTGAGACTACTGATTTCAGTGCTAGTCTTTCGTTTCCCGATTCCTGCAAGGAAAAACCCGGGGGCATATTTCCAACAAGTAGCGGTAATTTTTGTCTCTAACTTGTTTAGAGACAATAATTATCGCCGCACTTCGGCGAATTTTATCGCACATAAACCTTGCTATTAGCAAGGTTTATCGCAAATACGATAAAAAATGGCCGCAATGCATGAATATCGCTGAAAAGTCAGCGATATTCATGCATTAGTCAGCAAATGCTCTTAGCCATGTTATCCACTTCCCATTGAACAAGCGCATGGTCTTTTAAAGATTTGTGAAGTACTCGGGGCGGGGGGGGGGCATTGGCAGCAATTTGCAGGCCAGGCAGTGTTCAACACGTGCATCACCCTTTCTCTGCCTGCTATTGCGCTCCATGCTTCGGAAAGGTAAGAAAAAGAACGTGCATTTGAGTTTGAAATGTCCGATCTTGTAGCAGTACACTTGCAAAGCCCACACATGACAATAACCCGATTCAAGGCCCCATTCACCCGATTTTTAAAAAAAAATATAGTACTCCAAGACAGTTACATTTTAAAACTTTATTAATATTTAAATATAACGAACGCAACAAAAACTGTAAATATATTTAACCATTTTTTGAAATTAACCAGAACTATAACGATAACAACAACAACAACAATAATATAACTTTTATGCCTAAATTACGGAAACATTTAGCTAATCTGCTAAAGGGGGGAGTCGCCATTTCTTTACAATAATCAATAATGAAAAATCCACATCAATAGGGTTGCCCGTTTTGTCGATGCAGCAGTATAGTGCAATATACACAGCACCTGGGGTGTCAAGAGTGAACAGGTCTTTCTTTGTTCCTTAAGATGTTATCTCCGAGAATGCTGATGCATTGGTGTCTGTACACTTCTTTGTCAATTCTGTCAAGATGATAACTGCTTTATAAACAGACGATATCTTTGTTTCGTCATTAGTGTTAAGTGTGTCTGAAACTACAGTGCCCTTCTGTTTTTTTTTCTTCAGGCTCTACAGAGTTTTGTGTGTTGTTCTTTTGAGCGACAATTATTCCAGAGGTTTCAGGTTCACTTGTTTTGTTCTGCAGTGAGTTAACAGCTTTAGAGAGTTCATGTTTATTTGCTATGTCCTGCTGTTCGTGAACTGCTTCAGAGACGTCAGCCTCATTTTTTATGTTTCAGTAGATCCTGGACCTGCCCGGCCGCGCCCAAAATGGCGCCGGTGTAAATGGGACTCGTAACTGCTTGTTCTGTACTGGTTGCCCAACCTTGATATCACGAGATACATATGCAGTTTTGAAGCACATGGCGGAGGCTTGTCTGCTGTAGTGGGGCGCCCCTTTATCGTTTCAGTCGCCATTCCGCCCGCTTTTGCTACACTGTGCCTCATCCGCCATTCAGCTGTTTACCGCCCGCTCTTACGGCTACAGCGTCTCGCTCACCATGTAGTTGAGTTGCTCCCACTCTTGCGGTGCAGCGGTAGGCGGCTTCCACAGGACTCTTAAAATGGCGGCCGGCTCTTCGGATTTGGGCCTGGTCCAGTAAAATGGCCCTGGGACACCTTGGAACTCGGACGCTTGTCTGCCAGGGCTTGGGTTCCATTCTCGAAAGCGTCCCCTCAGCCTTGAAGATTGTACAAAAGTCTTGGGGGCCCTCGACTCCCGCAGGCTTCCGGTGGGGAGCGGCTGCCATGATTGCTTGCGGAATGGCCACGACGGAGCTACGAGATGGTGGTGCTCTCATGGTGACGCCAGCTTCAGTCTGAAACATCCAGAAACAAGGTGGGGCTTTCATCGTTTGGGGAAAAAAAATGTTTTAATCCAATGAAAAGTGTTAATTTTAGGTCACATGACCTAGTCTTACATAATTAGGAAAAGAAAAGTAAAATGAACCAATGAAAAGTTTTATTAACAAGTCACATGACCTGTTATGCTTACGTTACGCGCTGCGCGGCGCGCTCTGGATCGTTTCCGGGAAGCTGCGCCTTGCGCACCGGAGCACATCCGGGTGCGCTAACGCGTCGCGTCATATGACGCATTACGCGACAATGCAGGTGCAGAATATAGTCAAAATGTCTCCACCAACCATAGGGTTTGCCGTTATTTTGGGCGGTGTGGGTGGCGGAGTCGAGCTGTTTTGCAGCCCTCATGGTGTGGAGCTCAATTCATTTCACTATTTTCGTATTTCTCATGAAGGGTTATTCCTAATGTTTGTATTTTACCGAGGTTAAAAAGAGATCGAATTAGTGGTCTACTGATTTTGCTCGATTACTTTTATTTTTTTACACGATTTTTCACTATTTGCAAAGACTGAACAGAGTATTGCGACTTTGTGCTTGTTTGTAAATAGAGAATGATCCAAAGAGAACCAATTGTAAAACAGTAAATGCTTGGATAACAATCAATCAAATGGAGAGACAAGCAGGCACGACGGATTACAACGGGGGCAAAGGCCTGCGTTAACTACCGTTCACTATCTGCAAAGAGAGAGTACTACTAAGAGAAAAGAGGGGAGTGGGGGGGGGGCAGCGTTCAAAGCACATCAGCGTGAATAAACACGAAAACGTTTTTACCTATCACGTACTTGACATTTTAAAGCTTTTCATATTTGCTATCAAAAAACCAATGAAATTCACAGAAAAAACCATAGGTTATAGTGGATATATAGTTAGGAATTTGCATTTACAAAACCTTGAAAATTCAATGAAAAAACCATTGGTTTTAGGCCATATATAGTTAGGGATTTGCATTTACAAAACCTTATTTTACTCGCATAAAACCATTGAAATTCCATATATAGTTATAAGCGCTAACTATATATCGCGCACCCGCAATCCACTGCTGATGATGTCACATATTACATCATTCATGACATGGTTAGTGACATCACTGATGACATCACTGATGACATCTCAAATGACATCACTGATGACATCACTGATTACAACATCCAGTGACTGTATGTTTCTGTAAAGTTAAAATATGTTTTACATATTGAAGAATGAGTGGATATATAAGTGTCTGGATGAAGGATTTACTAGGTGCATGACTGACTGACTGATTGAGTGAGTGATTAAATGTGTCTCACTGAGTGCATGGGTTAGTGACTAAACTGTTTTAATTTGTGCATCATTATATCTGTTGTTCTACAAAGTGCTGCATATGTTGATCAGTAGCTATATGAGTAACTGTATGGGTTATTGATTGGTTGTCCAAGTATTTGTATGGGAAACTGAGTGTGTGTGTATGGGTGGCTGGAAGGTGTGTGACTCTGTACATAGATGTGTGAGTAGTTGATTCACTATATGTATAGATTCAAAAGTGCATGTGCAAACAGCTGTATGGGCGGTTGACTGTGCATGAGTGTATTAGTGAGTGAATGGATATCTCAGTGCTACATGTCAAATTAAGTACATATGTAAAACACAGTACATGTGAGAGTTGACATCTATAAATAACTGTGCATAAGAGCCAGTGAATGTGTGAGTGGCTGTATGGATCATTGTGAACATGTATCAGAGATTGTATAAGAGAGTAAAGTAAATATGTGTTAGTATATGTTTGAATAAGTAAGGTGTGTATAACTGTATAGTTGAGAAAATGGAGGTGTGATTGATTTTTGGCATAACTGACTAGGTGTGTGAGTAACTCCATGGATGAGTGACTGTCTGTTTACACTGATTGTATCTAAGGTTATATTAGAGTCTGAAGAGGTTCATGGTATTATCACATGAATGATGTCATCAGTGATGTCACTAACCATGTCATGAATGATGTAATATGTGACATCATCAGCAGTGGATTGCGGGTGCGCGATATATAGTTAGCGCTTATAACTATATATGGAATTTCAATGGTTTTATGCGAGTAAAATAAGGTTTTGTAAATGCAAATCCCTAACTATATATGGCCTAAAACCAATGGTTTTTTCATTGAATATATATATATATATATATATACATACATATATATATACATGTATATATATATATATATCTATATATATATATATATATATATATATATATATATATATATATATATATATATATATATATATATATATAGATATATATATATATATATGCAAATACCTCGCAGCAGCGCTCCTCCAAAGAAACACGAGGCAAGGACCAACTTTTCTCAGCATCTTATTTATTTAGCCATTAACCAGAAAGTCATGACGCGTTTCGGCCGTCCCAGCGGCCTTGGTCACATTATATATATACCTGTTTACTAGCTGTTAATGTTCCTTTTACATC